>NC_071274.1:17049004-17181504 GCF_023375685.1 Ictalurus furcatus
TCACAGTATCACAGTGTTATATAAAAGAGTGTTTTATATATATATATATATATATATATATATATATATATATATATATATATATATATATATATTGACTACTATCATTTCTTATTAGAAGAAAGCTGGACAGTATCATTTGCTGAATGAGAGACAAAAGCAGGGTCAGCTGTGGGTTTTTTTCTTCTTCTTGTATTAAGGTTTTATTTGAAGTGCTAAAAGGTGCCGCTAAGCTATAGCTTATGAATTAGCACCTTATCACCAAGCGACCCAATTAGACCCCGAAGTGTCACCTTTGACACATTCAAATAACACCTCTGGATAATTGTCAGGTATAAGATATCCTGTCAAGCACATTTTATTGTGCACTCTGGAACCATGTCAATGCTGTTACCACTAATTCTGCTTTGTATCGAATTGTACTGGCTAACTAGCTCCCTTGGCTAGTTATCTAGCTTAGATTTATTATTAACAATAATGAAGATTCGATTTATTTCTCAACATTTAGCCTGGTAATATGAGGATATGGAGGATGCCTGCTTTAGCTTCAGCTATTATGTTTGGACGTGGAAAATGAAGAGAGGGCAATAAGTGCTTCGACAATTTGTATGCTACTGTTTAAGTACAACCATAACATAGCTTCAAAGTGAATGTCCCAAAAGAATGTGTCGCTAGTCAATTTTCGACATTGAAATATTAGTATTAGTATAGTAATACATATTTACTCCTTATTTGACCTCACTCGTTTTGACTTTTTCTTTTAGCTGCAACACGATTGGTCGGGTGATGCAAAAAAGCACTTTACATTGCTGAGTGCTCTGAGTAGTTGGACTTTTGGCAGAGCACTGTTTTCATTTTGAAGAAATAATGTGATATTATTCATTTAGGAAAACAGCGAAGAACATAACCTTACCTCATTAAAGCTAATTCACATAAAATCATAGTTGCTTGCTAGCTGTGCATTTAGACTAGGGTTGCACGGTATACTGGCACTACGGTAGTATCGCGATACCAAAGCTTCGAAATACCGCCGATGCCACTATATGTTTTAAATGATAGTATGGTCAATATGATAGCACCTTAAATAATGTTGTATGTGTGACACTTAATACTATTTTCACTAAAACAACGCATCCCACTGCTTTGGAAGAATACGCAAAGGTTAGTGACCCTTGATTTCTTCAAAAGTTCTTTACCTTAATCTTTAAAGATTTACTGTTTGCTTGTAAGCAAGCTAACTTTACGCTAACCGCTCTGTCTAAATACTAAAATTAGCCATGTTTGCTAGCAAGCGAGCTAACGTTATGCTAACCGCTGTGTCTAAATACTAAAATTAGCCGTGTTTGCTAGCAAGCGAGCTAACGTTACGCCAACCACTGTGTCTAAATACTAAAATTAGCCGTGTTTGCTAGCAAGCGAGCTAACGTTACGTCAACCACTGTGTCTAAATACTAAAATTAGCCGTATTTGCTAGCAAGCGAGCTAACGTTATGCTAACCGCTGTGTCTAAATACTAAAATTAGCCGTGTTTGTTAGCAAGTGAGCTAACGTTATGCTAACCGCTGTGTCTAAATACTAAAATTAGCCGTGTTTGCTAGCAAGCGAGCTAACGTTACACGCTAACCGCTTTAAAGATTGGTCTTGAGTTTTTCCAATAGCCAGTTATTCATTCTCATGAATAAAAGTATTAAGAGGAAAATTTGGTTGATCTATTTGCATTTATATCTTTGTGTTTCTGTAAATTTGGTTCATTTTGTAGATTTGAATTATGAATTAACACAATATGGCATGGTATCATGATACTACTTGGTATTGTGATACATCCAGCTGGTATAGTATCCTAAGATATGTTGATGGTATCGTGACAACCCTCATTTAGACAGGTGTAAATGATCATTTCTTTACCAATGTGGATTATAGTAATATTATTAGTATATTTTTTTTTAAATGACCAGCCAATTTGCTTAACACTAAAGATTATAATCTTTTATCGTCTTTAATCTTATAATATCTTTTATACTATTAATACTAGTGTAAAATAACTCATATTAATGGGAGTGTTTTATTAGTTCAATGTATTTGTTTAAAACCTCTAAACTCCCTGTTAACTATATACAGACATGAGTCATGTAAACGTGACTGAAAACAGGAAGTGAGTGGGTTTATAAGTGAGATTCATATAGAGCTTAGCATCTGAAGGAGTCTAGCATCTCTGACCCTGATGATCTGGAAAGTAGGAATGGTCGAGCAGAATAATAAAAAAAAAAGCTATAAATGAAACACATGGACGAGAAGTATCGCCAGCAGTAAAGGTTATATGTCCTGCGATACACGTTATGTAAGCTTGTCCACAGGTTGACCTGAATATAATGCAGCTCATCAGTGTTACATCTACTTTTTGTTACACGGTTAAAGTAGATGGCTAAGCTGAAAATTGAAGCAAATTCCAGCATGGCCCTTACGTTTTACTGTGGCTTCAGGGAAGTGTGTTTGTGTGTGTGTGTGTGTGTGTGTGTGTGTGTGGCACTAAAGCCGGAATTGAGTTTTCTTTCATTACACTTAGCTGATAACAGGCTTGCCCGGGTTACTATAGCAACTATAGATCCCTCGGGCTGTACCACGCTGAAGAATCAGGAGAGCAGTGAATAGATATCACACATACACATACACACACACTCACACACAGCCTTAGATAGATAAGACACACACACACACACACAGACAAACACAGAGCCATGGATAGATAACTAGCACACGCTTACACACACACACACACACGCACATGCACAGAGTTGTGGATAGAGAGCTACAGCGCTCTACAGAGTTTCACTCAGCAACTTACACTTGTGTCAAGTACATTTTCATCATCACCCTTGGGTCCTTCTAGATCAGGGGTTCTCACACCTTTTGCATCCCTTATGATCGCAGCATTCAAACCAAGCACAGCATTAGTACCAAATATGTACCATCATATCTTTTTATTCCTGAACTAAGAATAACGTAGTGTAAGAAACATGCTCTTAATTATAATGAGTCTTTATTGATCACATGTACATATGCACAGTGAAAGTCTTTTCTTCGCATAGCCCGGCATGTCAGGAAGTTGGGGTCAGCCATGATACAGCACCCCTGGAGCAGAGGGTTAAGGGCCTTGCTCAAGGGCCCAACAGTGGCAGTTTAAGGGCCTTGCTCAAGGGCCCAACAGTGGCAGCTTGGCAGCACTGGGGCTTGAACCCCCAACCTTCCGATCAGCAACCCAGAGCCTTAAGCGCTAAACCACCACAGACTTAACACACCACCTATTTATCAAAGAGAAACGTTGACAGGGCGAAGCTTACTCTAAGGAGATCAGTACGTTTTCTGCAAGGGGAGAGTCTATAGTATGGACAGAGGACTTAACTTCTCTGGAGAGAAAAATATAGGAACCTCTTTTTGTGGACACTCGATGGCATTAAATGGAGCTATAAATGGACAAAAAGTATGTCATTCTTTAATCAGTAAAAAATGTCATCGCTGGCAAACTGATGGGGTATACAAAGAATCAAACACTTACCAGTCATTGATTATTTTCCTATAACAGCACGTCCTGTTATTCCTTACAACTGAGCAAAAGTTTGTACTAGTTTTATTAAACAACAGTTCTCTGTAGCAAACTGTTGTGTACATATTAGTCTACGATACACTGCTTATTCTGACATGTAACGACACATTTTTCATTAATATAACTTCTGACTTAAATTAGCACAAGCAAGAGTGCTGTTATACTGAATATCGGCATGGCTGTGATTACCTACGACTGAATCCCAGCCGTGTTGATATTCAGTATAACAGTATTCTTGCTTGTGCTAATTTTTGCTTAAATAGATCATATAGACATGTATACTGTATATCATCTTGTATAGTGTACATAGTGATGTATATATTTTTTGCCTATTGTACAAAGTGTTGTATATTGTCTTGTATATTTTGTATTGTCTTGGTATATTGTACACATGATAACGTAGGAAACTGTTTCTCATCTCATGCACTGGTCTCTTATGGTGTTCCTCAGGGTTCCATTTTGGGACCTCTTTTGTTTGCACTATATATGCTTCCCCTTGGTCACATCATTCAGAAACACAACTTATCATATCATAAATTCGAATGACAGCTGTTCTCTGTCAAATCTGTTTGAATATCTTTATGACATTAAATGCAGCTAAATAGTGATCAAACTGAAATAATCATTTTTGGCCCACCAGTTTCAACTACTGCAGTTAGGACTTCTGTCTACCAATGTGCACGATTGTGTCAAAAACCTTGTTAGCATTCTAGATTCTATGTTGTGGTTTTGATAAGCAGATCAGTGCTGTTGCCAAAAGAAGCTTTTTTTCAGCTGAGATCTATTACTAAAAATCAAGAAAATGCTCCCTAAGAAGGACTTGGAAATGGTTATTTATGCTTTTATAACATCAAGGTTAGACTACTGTAATTCTCTCTATTTTGGATTGTCTAAAACCGCTCTAGATCACTTGCAAAAGGTACAAAATGCGGTGGCTAGATTATTGACTGGCACCAGAAAAGGTGAGCATATTACTCCTGTCCTCGACCTCTTTACACGGGTTGCCAGTCAATTTCCACATTGAATTTAAAATTCTGCTATTCATTTTTTAAAGCTTTACATGGACTTGCTCCGCAGTACATATATGATCTCCTTACCCTTTATACTGCCGCAAGATCTCTTCGATCATCCAGTCAACTACTCCTTTCAGTCGTTCACGTTTTAAAACTAAAGGTGACCGGGCTTAATCAGCAGCTGCTCCCAGGCTCTGGAATAGTCTCTCTTTTCATATTTGATCTTCACCCTCTATTGCATAGTTCAAATCTTCTCTGAAGACGATTTGTTATCTTTTAATTTGCTCTGAGCGTGTAGAATTTTCATTTGTCCATCGGTATTTGATACTATTAAAAGTTTGTTTTAAATCTGTTTTATACTACTTGTACAGCACTTTGGTTTAAACTTCTGTTGTTTTTAAATGTGCTTTATAAATAAATATACCAAATACAGTGATGTATATAGTCTTGAATATTGTATATTGTTTTGTATATTGTACAAAGTGTTTCATATTGTAAAAAGTATTTTATATTGTTCACAGTGTTGTATATAGTCTTGTATATTGTAAACAGTGTTGTATATAGTCTTGTATATTGTACACAGTGCTGTATATAGTCTTGTATATTGTACACAGTGTTGTATAGTCTTGTATATTGTACACAGTGTTGTATATAGTCTTGTATATTGTAAACAGTGTTGTATAGTCTTGTATATTGTACACAGTGTTGTATATAGTCTTGTTTATTGTAAACAGTGCTGTATATAGTCTTGTATATTGTAAACAGTGTTGTATATAGTCTTGTATATTGTAAACAGTGCTGTATATAGTCTTGTATATTGTACACATTGTTGTATATAGTCTTGTATATTGTAAACAGTGTTGTATATAGTCTTGTATATTGTTCACAGTGTTGTATATAGTCTTGTATATTGTACACAGTGTTGTATATAGTCTTCTATATTGTAAACAGTGCTGTATATAGTCTTGTATATTGTTCACAGTGTTGTATATAGTCTTGTATATAGTACACAGTGTTGTATATAGTCTTGTATATTGTACACAGTGTTGTATATAGTCTTGTATATTGTAAACAGTGTTGTATAGTCTTGTATATTGTACACAGTGTTGTATATAGTCTTGTATATTGTAAACAGTGTTGTATAGTCTTGTATATTGTACACAGTGTTGTATATAGTCTTGTATATTGTAAACAGTGTTGTATAGTCTTGTATATTGTACACAGTGTTGTATATAGTCTTGTATATTGTACACAGTGTTGTATATAGTCTTGTATATTGTAAACAGTGTTGTATATAGTCTTGTATATTGTAAACAGTGCTGTATATAGTCTTGTATATTGTACACAGTGTTGTATATAGTCTTCTATATTGTAAACAGTGCTGTATATAGTCTTGTATATTGTTCACAGTGTTGTATATAGTCTTGTATATAGTACACAGTGTTGTATATAGTCTTGTATATTGTACACAGTGTTGTATATAGTCTTGTATATTGTAAACAGTGTTGTATAGTCTTGTATATTGTACACAGTGTTGTATATAGTCTTGTATATTGTAAACAGTGTTGTATAGTCTTGTATATTGTTCACAGTGTTGTATATAGTCTTGTATATTGTAAACAGTGTTGTATATAGTCTTGTATATTGTACACAGTGTTGTATATAGTCTTGTATATTGTAAACAGTGTTGTATAGTCTTGTATATTGTAAACAGTGCTGTATATAGTCTTGTATATTGTACACATTGTTGTATATAGTCTTGTATATTGTACACAGTGTTGTATATAGTCTTGTATATTGTACACAGTGTTGTATATAGTCTTGTATATTGTACACAGTGTTGTATATAGTCTTGTATATTGTATACATATAGTCTCCTACCGCATATTGCCTGTTGTGCACTTTATGTACACTGTATTGTACCCTGTGCATATCTTATGTACCTTATGTATCTTGTGCATGTGTTTGTTGCTGTGGTGTACATTGTTAGAGTTTTTATTGAACTGTACTGTCCACACTTTCGCCCTTCTATGTTACACATGTACAGAGTAAGAATTACATGTCCTGTAATTGTACTGGTACCGGCTACACATGGCAAAAAACCGCTACTATAACTTACCTACTTTTTTAATTATCTATAAGCCCATTATAGTGGAGCATAGCACTGAAAGTCTATTGTGGTTCTGCTACATTTTGTAGTCATACTGCAAGATCTACACAACATATTGCAATATACTGATTTTTCATAAGGGATCACAAATATGACTATGAGTTCTACGCAAAGTTGAAATAAATGTGCATTATTTAAATGGAAATGTTGCTACGTTTAGCTCAGACGGAAAAGTGTTGTATCAATAAAGACACGATGAAACAAAGATCGAAAAAAGGTTCTTTTAATTTTTTTAAAAAATTAATGATAATGTAGATAGCATCTTTCTTCATGGCAGTGTGTTTGACTTCAGAATATTGGTATAACTGTAAACAATGTAGACAAAACTGGATTGAAAAAGTGACCTGGTTAGAGTATTGGGACTGATAGCATCTTCTACCAAACAGCGGACTCTTCCAGAATTCAGTGCTGACGAGATGCATGAAGGATAATGATCAGGATGTGATTAGATTAGATTAATCTAATCCCTGTCTATCATAGAGCTTGTGTGCTTAAAACAAATAATGAGCACTTATAATTTTTCATCACTTCTGCTTCCTTCATCTATCGCCATGAGAGAAAACCAAGTCCAGGAAAGAAAATTAGGAGGATTTCAGTTGGGTTTAGTCTCGGAGAAGTAAAACAAATGACACAAGGGTTAAAAGGTCAAGAACACATCAAATGTGCTGTCGCTGAGAATTCATCCTTAGGGATTGACCTTCGCCCTCCCTGTCTGCTTTCACTTGCCGCTCTTTCATTTCTGATGAAAAAATAATGAGCTTATATCCCACATGTCCATTAATATCTTGTATGAATGCAGAATGAGCATTGTGACTTCGTTGTGTGTGTGTGCGTGTGTGTGCGTGTGTGTGTCTTTCTCGCTGTTCTGCTCTCAGGTTTTTGGCTGACCCCACCTCTCTGGTGCGCCGCATTGAGGAAGATGTTTGAGAGATGTCAGAGTGTTGCACTCGTGTGGTTCAGAAAACACACACACACACACACACACACACACACAAACACACACATACAAACACACACACACACACCAGCCTGGAGTCATAACCATGACCCTGTTCACTGTTATTTGTTTTTGCATATTCCATCTATTTCCCCTCACCCTCCTCCTCCTCATTCATCCTTCGCTCTAACCCTCTCTTTCTTCCTCCTCTCACTCATCATTTCTCTCTCCACTCAGTATGACCCAGCTTTCATTTTCTCTCTCTGTCTCTTTGTTCGGTTTCTAGCTGACGTCTGTGTCATCACTCTTACTTCCTGTGACAATTAGATTTTTTTCAACCTGCTTATATCCATAAATGGAGTAAGGAAATGAAACACGTCAGGATGTGCTGTTATAGGTAAATAATCAACAACCGGGTGCGGCCAGACGTGAACTGTAGGGACATCCCAAAGTTGATTATTTTTACTACACAGGCTACATTTTTATTATATAAAGAATGACACATAGTACTTTTTTGGTTTCATATTTTTTCTGTTTAAAATTTCATTTAATGTTTTTAGGAGGTGGGAGGAATTTTTCTGTCTGTCTGTCTGTCTGTCTATCTATCTATCTATCTATCTATCTGTGTGTGTATCAACTATTATTTTACTTATTTCTGTTCCAATGAGAACAAAAAATGTCAAATTTCAAATTAGAAATGTTATAAATGTGACAAAAATTGTAAAAACAACAACAACAAAAAAACCCAAAACAAAACAGAAAAAAAAAACAATAACATTTGAGAGATTGAATTTGTCAACATCCATCCATCCATTTTCCATACTGCTTATCCTACACAAGGTCACGGCGAGCCTACAGCCTGTCCCAGGGAACTTGGTGCACAATGCAGGGGACGCCTGGACGGGGTGCCAACCCATCGCAGGGCACAATCGCACCCATTCATACACTACGGACTATCTGGAAATGCCAGTCAGCCTACAACGCATGTCTTTGAACTTGGGGAGGAAACTTTGCGCATACGTTATATATACTTGGCATAACAGATGACCGTGATTGGCTAGAGAACCATTCTGAGTAGAGGCAACACCTAGGAACACATGGAGGAAAAAAAAAGAGACATATCTCCTGTCTTGTTTGAAACATCACTCGCTTGAAGCATTTTCTGTATCATATTGTATCCTTACCAATAATAGGTACCTTTATAATATAGTGTGTTTTTGTATATATTCAGCAGCACATTGTCCTTCTGTAGGAGTGTGAGTTCATCGAATTCACTCGCGCGCCCGAATTCATCCGAACCCCCTCCCCCCCGCCTCCGGCCCGCCACCGAAAATAGGATAACAGGCCTAAAAATATGCCTTCATCACTCTCATTTTTGCCTGACCCACCCCAAACACACACATACACACACACACACACACACACACGGATAGACACACTAATGGAAAAAGTAGCACAGATCTTTTTTAGAGTACAGAAAAGCACACCTGCCTTTCTAAAACTGGACTTCATTCACACCTGCACTTTTATGGTGCTATTGGGTCTCACTCGCTATTTCCACGATTACACTGGGGTCACGCACACACACACAAACACACACACACACACACACACACAGTGTGAGTAGCTACAGCTGGAAACACATATTGAAATGCAAAGCAACTGCACGATGTCTTTTATATTTATGCCGGCTCTGAAGGTGCATGTGTAGGTCAGAAAAGGTCACACGTGTGTGTATTGGTGAATGCATTTGCATGCTTATAGGTTTTCTGTACTCTTGTGTGTGACTACAAGATTAATGTTCAAAACCTTTACATAAACCTTTCAGCTCCTTATTTACCGTCTCTCGCCCTCTCCGTCTCTCTCTCTCTCTCTCGCACTCATTCTCTTCTCTCTCAGAGGCAGCTGGTGTGGTGGCAGGGATGTACCCTGTGGGAGTGTATGAACACACACCCTTATCCCTGCTCATGACAGCACACTTTGTGTACATGGCCTCACACAACAACCCAACATGCTCTCTCTCTCTCTCACACACACACACACACACACAGATCCCTGATAAACTGTAAACTCTTGTTCATAACATCATCGTAACGTCTCTTTGTGAAGTGGTCTAGGAAATCCCATCGGACGGTGTCAGAAAATAGCAGCTTACTGCCAACTTTAACCCGCTGAAATATACTATAGATGAAAAAGGTAAATAGTTTTAAACAATGTACTCTCACGGAACACCCGTACACCTGCTCAGAGATGGGCATTTACAGAAATGTTTGTTTTGGATATCATTTTTTATTGTTTAATGTACTGTAGTATACATAAATCCAGTGTCAATATTTCGGGAAATGCCTCTGTAATGTCCTTCATGAACATGTAAAGTTGAATGCATGAATGCAGGACATCTAGAAACTGGGATTTTTTTTAACACTAATTTAATGTGGTTCCGCTCTAGTTAGTGTGGTTGATATATGTCGGGGGGCACGGTGGATTAGTGGTTAGCATGTATACTTCGCAGGCTTCCCATGACCGTGTGCAGGATAAGAGGTACGGAAAATGGATGGAGATATATATATATATATATATATATTTAAGCAAACAAGCTTTTCGGACTATATGACATGACATGATTTTGCAAAGTGGGCGGAGCTTTCAAAGAACGCAATGGCTGTGAGTTGACAAAACCAGTGAAATTAACATGTTCATGTAGAGTTTTAATATATTTTTTTACTACAGTGTAAAAGAAGACAAGTAAAAGAAGACACAAGTTGTAGTGTCTCACCTTAAATCAAAGATGGCTTCAAAAACAATTAAATGTAAAGTTTTCTTAATATCAACATTTTCTTTGATTTCAAAAAATGAAATTTTTGCTTTTTTTTTTTTTTTTGGTATAATGGTGTGAAGTTTTATAAGGAAATCAGCTGGTATGTTAGTCCAAGTAGGGGTGGGAAATATTGCAAAATAAAATAAAATAAACAATTTTAAATAGATTTAAATAGAATTTAAACTTTATGAAGAATTCTGGATCTTTTTTTGTTGTTGTTGTTCTTACATAATGCAATTGAAACATTTTCATTTCTTTCATGAAATGAAATGCCACAGCAAATGAGAAGTCAACTTCTTCTCAAATCCGAGTTCCAGAGTGACGTCAAATCAACATGCTTGTACACAGCATCAATAAAGCAAAAAAAATAATAAATAAACAAAGTAAAACTTCTTAACTTTAAATAAGTTATACTGTATATACAAGTATTAGCTTTAGATTAATCAACAGACATATTCGTTTGTTTAAATCTACAACCCTGACTATACAGTTCGCTATTTCAGGAAGAAAATATCCATCTCTCATCCGAGTTTGCTCCCTAGCTTGTTGCTAACAAAACGCGAACATGCGGGCGTCAAATTTTCCAACTTTATCTGTCGAATGTGCTGAGGTCGAAAATTCCGACCATCGATTTACCGCATAGGATGTAATGCAGCATTATTATTTTACATAAACTCATTCGTCTGACTTTTCAAACCTGTACCTGAACCTTTCTTTGCTACGAACTTGTTGTTCAAAGGGCTACCTGTTCATCTTGGCGGGTTTTTTTGTTTTTGTTTTTTTTAATCTAAGCTCGCAGTGTGTGGGAGTAGCACAAGACGTGTTTTTCCTGCATACTGGTTTAAACTTCTAAACAGCATTTATGGATGTTTTAATTAAAAATGTAAATATGCATATATAAACATGTACAGTCTTGATTAGAGCATTTTGAAAATAGCGTTTAAACATTCTTTTGAATGAAACGAATTAATTGTGAGAATCACCCAGCACTACTTAAAAGCATCTTTAAAGGAATCCGAGAAATCAGCTGCAGGTCTCCGAGACAGCCTCCATTATGTTTTTTATTTGAAAAGTGGACGTAATATCTCGACCTCTTTTTACATAATACAGCATGTCACTTTCGCCAAAATTTGCTCTTTTGTTCTGACACACTAATGTAGGCTATGTCAAATAAATTCCATGAGAATTATATATAAATATAATACATTTTTTAAACATATTTTAACTGTTGTTCTTGTTTATTTAAGGGTGCCTAATACTTTTGCACAATACTGTATTTGCTTATACAGCTTCTGACACTTATCTATAAACAGAGAAACAGACATGCAGAGCTAAAAACTGTAGCGACTCTGTCTCAGCACGAAGAGTAGCTTAGTTTCACTCCATATAAGCACCTGACTTAAGATCTGAAGCCTGCCCCATAGTTTAAAGACCGACTTGTATGTGAGAAGTAATTTGCATGATAATATGCTGTAGTTTAAGGTTCATGAAATTGTATGGCTATTTTATGAAACATAAACAAATGATGTCTTTTCAGGAGCGTGTGTGATCATTTAGACCTGCAGTTGGAACAATGCTAAACTGGTAGCTATAAGCTTTCCTTACTTGTTAGCAACATTAGCATGGCAGCACCGGTGCACATCGAATGAAGGAATGTCAGACATGTCACTAAACATGTCTTGGCGGACCAATGACACTTGATGTAAAAGGAACGTTGTGTACATTTTATTTTTTGGCTGGATGGTTGAACTTGAACTTGAACTTTCCCTCAGTACACTATGACACAGTTGTCAGGCTGCACGGGAATATCCCAGTTCACCTGAAGGAGGACATAAATAACTGAACAATGAGGTGTTTTGAAGCAAATTCGTGAAGCACAGCCCCAATCGGTACGATATTATTGCGAATGTTGTTTTATTCATGTAATATATACACATCGGTGACGTACCTGGATGTGTACATTGTGTACGGATCCTGGTGTGGATATTTAATATACAGAAGATTGAAAAAAATCAGGATTAAATGATGTGTGAGCCTGAAGCACGACTGTCTGAGTGAGTCAGCCGGAGAAAGCAAGAGAATGCATGTGAGAGAAAGAAAGATAGAGGGAGGGAGAGATACGTACCCCTGGCAGAGTTTTCTGTTCGTGCAGTGCATTCTGGGCTTTGATGGCTGACTCACGAGCGCAGTAGGTGAGGAACGCGCAGCCTGGAGAACAGAGAGGAGGATTAAAGTATTACTGCACATGCCCACACACTACTGCCCACACACACACACACACACACACACACACATACACACAAGCACAAACAAACTCACTTGCTCTGTCACTCATACACCGACACAAATGTGTACACACACACACATACACACACACAGAGTTTCTTTTCATATTTTTCTATACACACACACATCTCGGCAGTTCAACCTGTCACACTGTCAAAATGAATTTTACTCTTTGAATACTATTCAAATATTATATTATATTACATAATATAGTATTTACATATTCGAAGACAAAAATCCACATTCAAGTGTTTAAGCTCATGTGTACTTTTAGTCTCCATTGTACCTGTAAGTCTATTGATACATGGCTCCTAAGATTTTTAGCTAAAGGATCCGAAATTATCTTACCTGTTAAAGAGTCCTCTAATGCGAAAAAAACTAAACTCTAGCTTTTTTTAAAACCTATATATATATATATATATATATATATATATATATATATATATATATAACAGAGAGAAGCCAGCAGTCATAAGATAAGAGTTGCAGGACGACCTGAAAGCAGCACAAACAGCTACACGGAGAACAACAAGCTGCAATTACACCGCATGCAAAACTCCTCTGCTAAAAAAGAGATAGAATCCCACAGGAAATTTACGAAGGATCTTGAAATTCTGATTCAATCAGAAGGACCCTTGTAATCTTGGGGAATTGAAGATGATTTGCACAGAGGAATGGGATAAAACTGGACCCCAATGCTGCGAAAACTTAGTTCTTAACATAGTCGCCTCAAAGCTGTAAACGCCAACAACGATGTTGCCAATTTGTGGTATCCAAATAAGATTATTTCACTATGAATTTCATTTTGTAAACATATCTTTGTTTATAGTCATGTCTATATTTGTAACAACAAGTCAAAAGACATTATGTGTGTAAATTTGAGATGGATATTTGCACTGGAAGTATATTAAACAACAAACACAAAAGTGTCCTAATGCTTATTTGTCCTGACTGTAATTTTTATCAACTTAAATTTTTTTGGGTAGAAAGCTTTAGTTCAGTGAGATATTTGTAAATTACATTACATCAGTATAATTAGTCCATCCAGAGTAAGAGATAAGACCGCTTTGTCAAAGCAAAGAATTTGTCTTTTGCTGTGTCCCAAATCACCTACTTATACTATGCACTAAAAGTATTTACTCTTTTTTGCAAAGAAAAAAATACATACTTGTGAGTGTGTAGCAAACGAGTATGCGAGTACTGGGACATACATACTCATACCTCATATACAGGAAGATAACGTTGCCTAGTTACACACACTGTCACCGTAAACAATCTCCTCATTGCATAACAGCCTTTCTTCACTCATTATTCCTTATATCATTTATAGTACATAATTTCATTTGCCGGTCCCTTGATTCAATAGATTTATAAGGAGTCGTGGGCAATGTTAGGTCAAAAAGTGTCCACGGATCCATACTTCGAAAATCTATCCAAAATACTAGACCATCCGGGTACAATTTGGGATACTCATTTCAATAAACTACGATCTGGGGCACACTAAATCTAATCTCGGATACTATTTAGTGTGGATAGTAGGTGAATTTATCCATCCATACATCTCCTATACCGCTTATCCTTCCTTCAGGGTCACGGGGAACCTGGAGCCTATCCCAGGGAGCATTGGGCACAAGGCGGGGTACACCCTGGACAGGGTGCCAATCCATCGCAGGGCACAATCACATACACATTCACACACCCATTCATACACTACAGACACTTTGGACATGCTAATCAGCCTACCATGCATGTCTTTGGACTGGGGGAGGAAACCGGAGTACCCGGAGGAAACCCCCGCAGCACGGGGAGAACGTGCAAATGCCGCACACACAGGGCCACGGTGGGATAGTAGGTGAATTGAGATGCAGAATTTGTCTTTGTCTTACAATCATAGATATTTCCAGCCTGATGGTGCATGAATATCACGTAACCGGAAGGACTTTTTACAGTGTTGCTCTAGTGTTTCCACTAAGATAGTGTTTGAAAGACCTTCTTCATTGTCATGACTTGTATTTTTAGCATTTAACAGTCAGAGTTTCAATTTCAATTTATAACACCGGCTGTTCATTCGTTCATCTGCAATAAGCGCGATATCCTGGTCAAGGTTGCTGTGGATCCACAGCCTATCTCCATTCACTAAATATTTATTGATGGAATTCAATAAACAGTGCCATCCTTTTGGGCACTATGTAGGTTCTCACACACTGTGTAGCACTCACTTTTAAAAAGCTGAAGATTACAGATTTTCACCTTTAGGTAAATATGACCAATAAAAATAATTATAATGAGTCTTTATTACTAACATATACATTACAGCACCGTGAAATTCTTTTCTTCGCATATACCAGCATGTTAGGAAGCTGGGGTCAGAGCACAGGGTCTGCCATGATACAGCACCCCTGGAGCAGAGAGGGTCAAGGGCCTTACTCAAGGGCCCAACAGTGGCAGCTTGGTGGTGCTGGGGCTTGAACCCCCGACCTTTCCGATCAGTAACCCAGAGCCTTAACCGCCAAGCCACCACTACCCCATAGTGGGTTATAGTGGATACATTTTTAAAAAATCAATCTGAAACATTAAGCTTTTGCTAAAATGTTGACATTTAGCCCCCTGTGAGTTTTCTTTGCATTCCAATTCTGTCTGTATAAGTACAAAAATTATAGGCTCATTAATATTCAAATGCATTGGAGTACTTAATATTTTACGTCATTAAAATTCAAATGCATGTTTTCATCAAAGGCATAATATATTCTACACATATTCATATGGCAGCATGAGAATACATATGCACACACACACACACAAATCTTAAAACCAAGTGCAAGCCTTTTATTTATTAACATATAAAATGAAGCACGAAGAAGAAAGAAGACAACATCTATATCACGTTCTCTTCCCCTTCCATCCTAATTACACCCAAGTGAGTTTGAGTCAGGTTGAAAAGACTGTGATGAGATAGGAGGGGAAAGAATATCAATAAATAAAGGGTAAGAGAGTGTAGGAGTGGAATAGCAATAGTAGGTTTGATGTTTGACCGGCTCTGATCACAGTGTTGCGTGACTGCCTGGAGAAAATTGGAGAAATATGTGTGTGTGTGTGTGAGTCACCAGTTGAGCTTAATGCAAAGTCAATACAAAACACCTGCATATCTCTCTGTCAGACCCGGTATGTAGTGTCTGAGCTAATGGTTGTAATGCGAATGCAACTATATTTATGTGTATTCAGATTTAAACCCAAAGTGGGTGTGGCCTAAACCAGAAGGGTCTTTCTTTCTTTCTTTCTTTTTGAATTAAACATGAACCCTGCCACTATGCCCCTGCACGAAGACTGGAAAACACTGGGGGTAAAAAAAAAAACAGAGGTAGAAATGGCAGCACTGCCAGCATGGTGTGTGAATTCTGGATCTGACAGTTCCTCATCCACAACTACATCACATGAATTCCTAACTCATCTCAGATAGACATATGCAGGACTGATTTTATAGTGTATATTTGTTTGTACCTGAAATTTAGTTGGATCTATTTCCTAAAATATAAATAAGCACATAGCCTGTTTTTTTTTTTTTTTAAATGTAATTTAGACCACCACGACCCTGACCAGGCAGTTACTAAGGATGAATGAATGCACAATGTAAATGCATCGAGCAACACTGCATATTCATGTTAATGAACATGAACTTTGTTCAAGCTTCACATCTGACCGCTTGAAAATAAAAACCTCATGCTCGGACGACTTTTTTGTTGATGTACACCTCTAATCACAGATGCCCTGTGAACCTTTCTGGCAAGCTTTCTAAAAAATAATAATAAATAAATAAATAAACAAACAAACAAATAAATAAATAAAAGAATGCACTTTTTATTCATATCTGTATTTGTTTATCTGTTCTGAATAATGTTTTTGTATTTGGTTACGTCCTCAGTCTGAGCCAAGGCTAAAGATCACATGTTCCTTTATCCTAAATCAATTTGTCCTTTCAATCCTAGTGTTAAAAACAGCCTGGTAGATATAGCACTTAAAAATTCACTTCTCTCAGGGGGATCGCGAGGGCCCCCTCTGATCCTGTGTCACGACTCCAGCGAGGTCACACCGACCCTGGATGTGATACAGGTCGAGCAGCGGGTGTGAAAAAGGGCCTCCCGGGTGGATGGATAAATTGATCAGAGCCGTCAATCAGACCTGCTTTATATAACTGTCTCCTCTGGAGGTTTGGACCAGAGAGAGGGTCCTGGTGTGCACGGGTCAAGACTTTAACGACCTCTTTTCAACACCTCGGCTCCCACCCGCTCCAAACGTCACCCCCCACGGACCGTCCATCAATGATTTCCAATGGCCGTGGTGTGATTCAGTCAATCCTGATGTTTTTATCCCCCTTACTTTCATTCTGCCATGGAGTGTGTGTGAAAGTGGCTGTCGGAATGATCAGTGTTACAGTAGCAGTGTCAATGTGGAGCTGCATTATCGCACAAGCTTAGCCAGATGATCTCTCGATGCGGTAAACACATGCATGTGAAAATTAGCTTACAATGAACTTAGGTTTATGTGTTGAAAAATGATAACGCCTTCGAAAAATGTACAAGCTGATTTACTACCAGATTATACAGTACAGAGGATTCCAAATGAGGAAAAAATACTCCATTTTTTTGGGACGTTACGGGATGAAATACAGGTCAGTGACAACACAAATGGATTTATTTAACACCCACAGTGTGATTTACTAAGCCTGAAAAGTCACTTTAGGAACAATTGCGTGCACAAATTACATTTATATGCCTAATTGACTAGTTTAATAACTTATATCAACATAAATCAAATTGCCTTTTTTTAATGAAACATTTTTTAAAAATACTGCTAAAATGAAACAAAGTGTGTATCACCGTCAAATGTACAGTTTACACAACGTAACTGGTTTGGGTCACGTGGATGCAGAGTTCAGGCATATTAAGGTCTAATGTCTCCAGTAAATAATGCTGCATATTTGTGTCTTATATTTGAATACTTTGATTATAAGCGTAAAATAAATCAGTGAGGAGGGCATGTGGAAACTGTTCTTAAAAAAGCCTTTGAACTCCTGCTATGAATCACTGGTTAGTCTAAAAAAAACCTCCAGAAACTCCTGAACGTCTGAAAGATGCATCTCTATATGAAAATCGCTAAAATCAATAAAGAAAGCATGTGATAAATGAGTGATGGAGAAAGTGTTTTCAACTCATTCATGACTGGCTCATAAATGCATATGAATCTGCGCTCGACACAGCACGTCAAATTATTAGGCGATACAAATTCTACCACAGCGCTATTGAATTCTCAAATCTGATTGCCCAGAAGGAGTTTTTAATCTTCTATAACAGGAGCTCGGACAGTTATTCCGGCTACTGTAGTTACAACTTATACAGGGACTCCAGATAAATATCTCCTAAATAAATGAAATTGACTTGCATGGTGGAGAGTTGTGTGGGTAATAACTGATTGACTGATTTATTAATTTTTTTAAAGCATGTTATTTCATGAAGAAAAACCATTTCATTGTTAATATGGTGAAGCTTTATGTAAAAAAAAAAAAAAAACTTTATGTATGTTTTTGAAAGGTGTCAGTGCTTTTTACCAGTCACATATAAAGCTCTAACTATGTTTTACTGATAAGATATAATGTAAGTGATATCAGGACCTCACTTGACAACATTAGCCATAACTACCAACATATAGAAAGTATCATGTCATGCTTTAAAATCCCCGTGAAGTGCCTTGAAACACGCAGCGTTATTTGATGTGTGTGACATCATTCCTACTGAAACAGGAAGTCAGGGCAGGCTCCTGTTGAGTGGCTCCTCCCCCTTTTTAAATAACCAATAACGTTTCGCCTACCTCACAGCCCAGGCTAAGTCGTACTTGACAGTCAGTGCCACAGATTTTTATAATGTTGTTGGTGGGACACCTCAGATTCTAGAGAACATTCGATTGGACAGAAAATCTGATGAGTGTAGAACGATGCTATCAAAATTATCCATGTGTATTGGTGGTAGAGAGAGACTGTACATTTTGAGTGCATATATCTTCTAAATGCGAATTTTGCCATTGTTTTGGAGCACACCAGCTTATATATAACCCTAAGGCTAATATATTCATACTAAAAGCCACAAAACTTCCATTTTGATTTCACGGGGACTTTCATAAGTTTTTAAAAATTGTAATCTTTGGCAAATTTATTTTGTATACGAGGAATAAAACACAACAGGGGACGAGCTGTTATTGGAACATAGTCAACTTTCAGGTAGTTACAGTAACTCTGCATCACAGCACCATGTCATTGATTATTTTCCTATAAGAGCAAGCCACACTGTGATTTTATTCCTTAAATAAGTTACATGTCGTACTATACTTGTTCGTCCTGACCAGTTAAACTGCCCACTGTTCTTCAGAAAAATCATCCAGGTCCTGCACATTCTTAGCTTTTCCAGCATCTTCTGCATATTTGAGCCCTTTCCAACAGCGGCTATACAATGTTGAGATCCATCTTTTCACACTGAGGATGACTGAGGGACTCGTACACGACTATTACAAAAGGTGCAAACATTCACTGATGCTCAAGAAGGCAGCACGATTTTGCACAAGATTTTGCAGATTCTGCAAGGGGTATACACACTTTTGGGCACAACAGTAAATAAATGAATGAATGAATGAAATGACTTTGCTATTTAGTGTACTCTCTAATCGTTGCATAACTTAAGGATATGGTAGATTGCACGCTTGCGTGGCATGAGTACCTTTTACTACTTTATGCTCACATTAGATTCAAACAAACACATAATACCTTAGCAACAAGATATAAAGTACTTCATCCTGTAAGAGTAAACACTATTCCTTTTGCTGCGTATCTTGTTTCAAAAGACAGACGTTCATATTCTAGTGGAAAGGTCACGGATGAAAGTCAGGTTCTGTATGTCCGGCAGGCAGCAGAGTGCTAGGAGCTATAAGTGAGGCTGAGAGAAGTGGTCATGGTGAGCGCAGGCTACAGTGGTCTGTAGTGTAGTGTCAGTCAGGGATCAAAGGCAAATTGGCACAGACACTGTTTACACTAGCCAGAAATCACACACTCTCGCTGGCTTTCACTCCTGCACACCCCTTCTCTCTTTCTCTCATTCTCTCTCTCTCTCTCTCGCTCCCCTCAATACTTCTAGCTTTATTTACTGAGGTTGGCCACTCAGTTCTAGAGCTCACTCACACAATGAAGGGGAAAGAGTAACTCATTTCATTTCTCCACTGAATTGATCGCCCATCAGTCTATAGTCGTTACGATCGTAACTCTTCACCCTACCATATTTCACCAAATGACAAACCTGTTCAAGAAAAAAAAAAAAAGCGAAATAATTGGTGGGGATTTTTTGATGATCGAAATAAATACTGAAAAACAAATCATAATAAAAAACGGCAAATATATCCAAAAGTAGTGTACATGATTCTGTCCTGTCCTGTTTGGACATTATATTTAGTAAAGTACTATGAATTCGTGGATGCGCTCGTATTTGCGTGGTGTTACAGATACTGGTAGCTGTTCCACTTCGACAGCCAAATGTCTTTTTAAAAATTATTATTATTATTTATTATTCATTTAACCACAATTTACCCTGGTGGTCTAACGGTGAAGGTCCCGCGGTCTCACCTCGATTCCCGGACATGGAACCCCACCCACTGGGGATTGTACTCAGTGCCGGGCCCAAGCCCCGTTAAAATGGGATGGGTGTGTCAGGAAGGGCATCCTATGTAAAACCTGTGCCAAATCAACTATGCGGACCAATGATCCACTGTGGCGACCCTGAACAAGGAGCAGCCGAAAGAAGAAGAACAACAACATTCAACTCACAATTTACATAAAGTTTGGAAAGACAAATACCAAGACAAAGTACTAATTTCTTGTTGGATTATTTTCCTAGTGGGTTATGTGCGTTCCATTTTTCAAGTGCAATCCAAATAAATAAATTAATTAATCAATTTTGTTTGAAATGTATTGCCATACCAGCTTCAATGGCTATTTCATGGATGGCAAATACAGATATTAATCAAACATTTAATCAAATTCAGCTCATAAAAAAAAAATCTAACAATTCTGTGCAACATGACAACTCTATAAAATTAAAAAAATATTTACTTGTGATAAAAATGGTAAAGGGTCCATCTTACAAAACAAGTCTTTCAAAGTTTGTCCTGATAAAAGGCCGTTGTCTCTCATGACATTAAAAATAGGGCAGACCAGAAAAAATGGTTTTACAGTCAAGGGAATGACAATATTGACATTTCGGTGGTTCTTTGCCCTTCAATAAATACCCATGGGTCAGTCTGGTTTATTTCAAATAATTTGTTATTTCGACATTCTTCCCATTCCGCTTGGTTGATTAAGGGCTTAAGGTCGGAAAGTTGGATTTTGCACACACTGATTATGAGTAATAATAATAATAATAATAATAATAATAATAATAATGAACACTTCTACAACTGACAAATTAAGATACTGAAGAAACTGTTTAGTACAACCACTTTATCCTGGTCGGGGTTGTGCATCCAAGGAACACAGGGCATGAAGCAGGAATACACCCTCGATGGATCACAGAGCACCACGCACACACACCTTAGTTGCAATTTAGCTTAGCCAAACCACCTACTGGCATGTTTCTTGGAGAAGGGAGGAAATTCCATACGGGCAGTAACCCGAGATCGACTTAAGATCGAACCCTGGAAGCTCTGAGACAGAAACGCTACCCTCTGCACCATCATGCCATGTTTGGTACAAAATAATAATAAGTAGATTTAATTTGTCACCCATGAGATGTAGTCTGAACTGTTCATTCCAAATGAATTTTTAATATTCTAAAATAAATAAACCGATGATTATGAATAAATCCGAACCATTTATCAGTCCCTCCAGGATTTCGCAATCGCAGAAATGAATGCGAAATTATGGAAACACCACGATATTTGTACGAGCTTGCAATTTTTACAAAATTACCGTAGATTTTCAGCAGATTTGGGCCAAGACGAATCATGTGACATCATCACGACGCGCGTTCATCCATTCAGTCATGTGCGTCAAACATAAGTATAGCTAAAAGATCACTGCGAAAGATCAAGTTTGTCTGGAAAAAAGTATTTTTCCGCCAACAAAAAAGCACAACACATTTTGAAAAAAAGCCACAGCAAAATCAAGCGTTTTTGCCGGAAACAGTCACAAAAAAAATTCCACGTAATCCTGTACGGACTGATTGATCTTTTTTCAAAATGAAAGGTTTTCACAGATAGCTACAACTCAGTGTAGAACAAATATAATGTGTTGTGATATCTGCTTTAAAAATGACTGCTATATTAATAAAACTGAGCGGTCTAAAACGGTTCAAGCAGGTATTCATCCATACAATTGCTTATGAGGAACATTTAATCAGAAACAGAGAGATAAAATCATAAAGGCTGAACGCTATTCAGCTTTAAACAAGGATCGGGTTCTTGACACCTGGACCAAAAAGAAAAAAAAAAACTACTTTCGAAAATATCTAGATTTGGATAGCGCACATATCAGTGGTGGCCCAGAGAAGGGCTTCCTTTCAGTCCTTCCTCCCGTCCTGTCTCATTGTACCAGCCACAAAGCTCACCCGGCTCCTGTATAATTGCCTTGTAATAAGTGGCATTATATATGCGGTAGTCTAGTGGAACCTGTAAACCTTAATTAAGTCAGTCGCATTCAGATCTGCCCAACCTCGGCCCTCGGAGCAAAGCTGTGTGTCAGGAGTGCACAGACCACCCCATGTAGAACTAATCACTCCCTCTTTCTTTCTCTTTCATCCCCCCACCCAACCCCCACCCACACACACACACAAAGAATGCCATTTAACAAAAGCACAAGGGGTTACCACGCTTATGCATTCAAACTGCACACCTGGGCCCTCTTTTTTTTTTTTTTTTTTTTGATATTTATAGCAAACTGTTTCTACAGCTGAGGGAAAACTACACGTGCAGGTAAACACAGTGTGACAGAAGTCCTTTGTATTGCTCTCTCATGCAGTGATTTATGGAGGCAACTGTTGGAGAAGAGGCAATACTTGAACTACAATAGAAATGACCTCACGTACATGATGTTATTATGCTTAAAGTGTACCTTTCAAATAACGCAACAAGCGCTGCATAAACATGAATCCTAATGCAAAGGAGGGTCGGCGTGTCTCATTTATCATGTTCCGCTCCCGTTTGTGTGTTCACGAGGGATTACAGCTTTTAATGCAACAAAATACAACGATATCTCTCCATGAACTGTATCTCGCTCATGCTTTCTGATTAGCTTTACTTTCTAGGTCCCGGGAGTAAACAAGTGCCTTTTTGACCGTACTACATTACTTATGAACCTCATATCACCCTGCCAGTTCTTTACTCCATATTCATTCAAATGTTTGGCTGATTTCAAGTGTTTTTAAAAAGTGCAACCATGCGTGACGTTATATGGTCACGTGATGATTATTGTTATTACTACAAAAACCAGCCCCTTCACCAAAACTACGCCACTGATTATTATTATAAGCAATAATAATGTTCTGTGCCATAAATTAGCCAGACTGTTACTCAGTAATGGAGTACCACATTACTGTTATCCAGTAACTAATAGCAATAAAAAAAAAAAGAGGCCACAAAGGTGCAATTAATGGTGTGCTTTGCATTCTGACAAACGGTTTATTCTAATGTATATTCTAATGTAGTGAGTGCAGCATTGAGGTCTATTCATAGTCTGGTTTAAAGTCCCAATGGGAAATTCATAAAAGATCGCTTCTCTTGGCTCAGGTCTGATCTTCCATTTGCTAGCATAATAAACATTTCACATTTATGAGGTTGCTTCTTGCATATAAATTCTATTAGAAGTTTTTTGACATTTTTTTGTACTTTTGAAAGTCTTGGTCCAGGACTTACACTTTGTAAAAAAATATAAAATAAAATAGAAAGAAAGAAAAATGATAATACTTTACAATACTTACTTAAATATGAACTAACGAAGAGCTAAGCTTAACTACGACATGAGTCTTATGGATTCATGCGTGAATAACGACCGCTTTAATTACATTTTAGTACATGTTTGTTAGTTAGTGTATTAATTAACACGTAGGGGTAAACTAAATCACACATGGGAAATCATATAGGACAGAATAAGAATGAATGAATTTCAAATTGTGTATATAATTTACCATATGCAGCTACGTACACAAAGTGCTGGACTAGTTTCGTACTGTACATCGATCCACTTTATTGGACGTAGAAAGACACGCCCGATTGACATAGACACAGTAAAGCAGTCAAAATAAACTATCCATCCATCCATCCATCCATTTTCTATACCGCTTTATCCTTCTCAGGGTCACGGGGAAACCTGGAGATTATCCCAGGGAGCATCAGGCACAAGGCGGGGTACACCCTGGACAGGGTACCAATCAAAATAAACTAAAACACCAGAAAATAATCTTATAGAACACTGGTTTTAAATGTTAATACAACAGATAATAGCTAAATGAATTAATGTTATTGTATTCATTTCACACTTGTGGGCTAAAGGAGCAGTGCCCCGGGCCCTATCCACCCAGACCATGTACTGGTACTACAGTGGGATTTGAAGAGAAATGGGTGGAGAACGAGGCAAAATGGGTTGAGATTAAATTATTGGTGTTTATTATTAGTGCGTCTTTCTACTTTCGATAAGGAGGATCGATGTAAATTATGAAAGTAATCCAGCGCCATCCAATGATGTTTGTGTACGCAGCTGCATATGGCAAATTATATAAACGTTTAATTCATATTCTTTCCTATAGAGCATGTGTGATTTAGTTTACCCCTACGTGTTCATTAATACACTAACTAACAAACATTTACTTACATGTACTTAAGGTGGTCGTTATTCACCTATGAATCCATAAGGCTTACGTCTCAGTTAAGTGACTAAGTATTAATTCCATTCAATTCAGGTGCATAATTATTCATGTACTGTTATTGTATGTTATGTTAATGTAACCGAAAAAATAAAAGAGTAGAGATTCATCCTATCATTGGGAGACCGACGCTATAGTCCAACAGAGCAAAAAAACCTCAGTGTGCGTCATGCGGAGACGACGTTTTATATGACGTTTTCTATGTTATTACAGATGTCTTATGGAGGTTACTCTTGCCGTGTGATGCACATGGCGGCTAGGCAAACACAGCGGAGTACGTCCAAGCCATTGATTGGTCGTTACAAACAAGGCATGCCCAAGCCGATTTCAAAATGGATGACTCCTGTCATCTAGCAGCGCAAACTGTCATGTAATATTAATAGCGCCACCTGCAGTACTGCCGCACTCCATACTCCGCGGTCATCATGTTGCCCTTGCAGATGTCATCTCCGTATTGGGTATGCTGATATGCTGAGTCCTTAACAAGACATGCTTCTTGTGTAGATATACTAGCCAATCACAGGCAATTGCATGGATGTGTATACAAGTAATGGGAGTGAACGGCAAAAAAAGCAGATATTTGGCTTCGTGTGTGTGTAAGCAAGCATGTGTTATTCCTGATTGTCATGCATTGGTAACTGTTATACAATAGAAAGAGACCTAGATAATGGAGTGGAAATTTCCAACAACTAAATTGGAAGAAAATTGGGTTACAAATTTGAAGACCCCAAATTTACATGCAAATGAATCCATTTGAGTTTGTCAGAGTAGAAAAGCCTTTTCTTCTCCAGAAACCTATTCATTTATACTCGTATATAAAGCCCTATCAGGTTGTTTGAAATAGTTCCACTAGTGTTACTGAAGCAGTTATTTAACACGATCAGTGGTCTTCAATTAAAATGAAAATCCTTATTTGGATATTTAGGCAACTGGCTATTTTCCTTTATTAGAGGCCACATGTAAGGAGCGAAACCATCAACACATAAAGAATATGGTTGTTTCCAGCTCTGAGGTTTGTTGAATGTGCAGGCTTACACATACTGAAGATGAAGCCTGACAGATTCCATTTTCAAATTACTGCAAACAGCAGGCTGGTTTCAGCGCAGCAGCAACGGCGACTTTCGAAACCAACAACACGCATAAGATTTATCACTGATGCTGTGTATCTATGCTTCGAAGATGATACGATGCTTCTAAGATGATATGATTTTGATACATAATAATCAATCTGATGTATGAAAGATAAATCTGCAACAGCCAACCAATTCAATTCAATGTGATGCGACGCAATATGATGCAATAGGATGTAATTCGGTATTATGCAAACAGTTTGATGTTCATTTTACTTTGTTTTTGACACCGCTTGCAAGAAAACATCCAGTAGCCATAAATCAATACATTACATTGCAAAGAGCACATCACATTTTGATGACTATAATATTTTACTTGGAACACGCTTTGTTATAATGAGTTTCCTAGAAACACAGACTGATTTAAAAAAAAA
Organism: Ictalurus furcatus; assembly: GCF_023375685.1. Lineage (NCBI taxonomy): Eukaryota > Metazoa > Chordata > Actinopteri > Siluriformes > Ictaluridae > Ictalurus > Ictalurus furcatus. The sequence continues at coordinate 17,075,279 of NC_071274.1, forward strand.
AAAAAAAAAAAAAAACATCTCCGTTTATAGGCTTGGTGAAAATTATCTTTTAACAAAGGGAAAAAAGATCTAGTTGTGTGAAATGGGAGGCCACGCCTCCTTCTTTAGTACTGGCAGGCACATAGGCCATGCCTCATTTACTGTAATTGACCATCCTAGAGGCCATACCTCCTTCAATGGGACTGACCATCCAAGAAGCCACGCCTCCTTCACTTTGACTTATACTGTAACCACCGTAAGGCTATGCCTCATTTGCTAAAACTGACAGCCATAGAACTGAGCACGCCTTCTCCACAGGGCCTGACAGATACAGAGGCCACACTGCTACTGGGGTTGACAAACACAGAGGACATGCCTTCTTTCTTTAGGACCTAAAAGCACAAAGACCAAATGCCATGCCTTCTTCAATGGGAATGCACAGGAGACATTTTTCCTCCACATAAACTGACAGGCAAACAGGACATGTCTCCCTTGCTGGGACTGATAGGTACAGAGGCCACACCTACTTCATTAGGTCTGACTATCAGACAAGCCATGCCTTCTCTACTGGAATTGACAGGCTCAAAAGTCATGCTTTCACTGGGGCTGATAGACATAGACTTCTTTCTTTAGGGCCTATAGGGATAAAGGTCCACTGAGACTGACAGGCACAAAGGCCACATCTCTTTCAAAGGGACTGACAGACATGGACAACACTCCCCCTTCACTAGGACTGACAGGCACAGAGGACATCTCTCTTTCAAAGGGACTGACAGACATGGACAACACTCCCCCTTCACTGAGACTGACAGGCACAGAGGACATCTCTCTTTCAAAGGGACTGACAGACATGGACAACACTCCCCCTTCACTGAGACTGACAGGACACAGGGGACAAATCTCTTCCAAAGGGACTGACAGACATGGACAACACTCCCCCTTCACTAGGACTGACAGGCACACAGGACATATCTCTTTCAAAGGAACTGACAGACCTAAACGACACTCCGCCTTTCACTGGGACAGACGGACACAGGGGACATGTCTCCTCCACTGAGACTGACGGACATGGACGACACTCCCCCTTCACTGGGACTGACAGGCACAGAGGACATATCTCTTTCAAAGGGACTGACAGACATGGACGACACTCCCACTTTCACTGGGATTGACAGGACACAGGGTACATATCTCTTTCAAAGGGACTGACAGACATAAACGACACTCCCCCTTTCACTGGGACTGACAGGCACGGGGGACATGTTTCCTCCACTGAGACTGACAGGCATAGATGACACGCTTTCTTTTGTTAGGACTTACAGGTAGAGATGTCATTTCTTCTCCACTGGGACTGACAGGCTCAGAAGCCACACCTTCTTCAAAGTGCCCGACAGGCACACAGGACATGCCCTTTACTGGGACTGTTAAGCACAAAGGACATTTACCGAAATTGACACAGAGACCATGCCTTCTTCAGTTAGGACTTACAGGAACAAAAACCACACCTACTTCTTTGGGCCTTGCAGGCACAGAGATTACACCTTCGCTCGGTCTGGCAGACATAAAAGCCCTTCCTTCTTTCTTTAGGATGCTTGACTCGAAATGACAGGGTCAGGAGGCATTACTTCTCCACTAGACTGAATGGCACCGACATACACAGAGGCTACACCTCCTTCTGAGGGACTGACAAATGCAGAAGTCACACCTCCTTCACTGGAACTGACAGGAACATTGGTTATGCCTCCTTCAGTTGGACTGTAATCTCTACTGCGTGATCCCTCAGAAATGAACGCTTGCTCCTGTTTCTGCAGTTCCACTCCACACCAGAACACACTGTAGTGGCCTCCCATCATCTAATGCATGTGAATGAAATGAAAATCTAATGCATAATAAATTGTAGCCTGGGCCAGTGTATTCTTGCATCTGAACACTTGTGTGAATAGGCGCGAGCTCTTGTCACGTCTCGCTGATGCATTTCATCTTTCTTGAGAGCATCCTGTTGCTTATTGCAATATTTAGAAGCAGCTCTTCGAATCCGTGAGCACACAATTACTTCTGGATGATGGACGCTCACGTCCTCGACCAGTACCCAAACGGTGAACACTGCTAATGCAAAACTGAATGATGGATTGAGGAGAGATGCTTTCGGATATGAAGATAGTGTGTTAGAAATGACCTCCTACCCAAGTCAAATGCTTATAAATGTATAGAAAGTGCTGGGGAGAGTGAGTGAGCGAGAGAGAGAGAGAGAGAGTGAGAGCGAGCGAATGAGTGTAATCCAGACCAAGAGCAAATGATGACTTATGGTTAAATCATAGCGAAAAGCAAATCGGGCATGGAGAAACAGGGAATAACTGCTGTGCCGCTTTAGGAGCCGGTTTACAGCAAACAGCAGGAATGTGCCACTTATTCTGCACCTATTCATCATTCTCCGTTTCTCTTCATGCACAAAACGAATACTCTTTACTCCCGGCAACAGTGGTGTGTGAAACGATATACAAATATTCGGATACGGATTGTTCACAGCCACATTAATCACTTTTAGTAGGAATCCAATACTGAATATTGGCATTGGACTGATATTGGCTTGAATAATTATCAGATCAGATTTGACATAGATTCTGAACGGGTACACAGACACAAGTTCAGAACGCTATTTGCCACATTAAAACAGTCATTTGAGAAAAAAAAAAAAAAAAACATTTACAGCATTTATCTTTACCCCACGTATGGTGGCTTAGTGGTTAGCATGTTCGCCTCACACCTCCAGGGTCGGGGGTTCGATTCCCACCGTGGCCCTGTGTGTGCGGAGTTTGCATGTTCTCCCCGTGCTGCGGGGGTTTCCTCCGGGTACTCCGGTTTCCTCCCCCAGTCCAAAGACATGCATGGTAGGCTGATTGGCATGTCCAAAGTGTCCAAAGTGTCCGGAGTGGGTGTGTGAATGTGTGTGAATGTGTGTGTGAGTGTGCCCTGCGATGGATTGGCACCCTGTCCAGGATTGGTGTACCCCGCCTTGTGCCCTATGCTCCCTGGGATAGGCTCCAGGTCTCCCCATGACCCTGAAGGAAGGATAAGCGTTATAGAAGATGGATGGATGGATGGATATTTACCCCATGCATTTGCTTCTTTAGATTAGATTTGCACTACAGCTAAAACAATGAACGAATAAAACCAAAAAAAGTATTAGCGTCATGTACTGGTTAACAATATCAGCGTCAGTAAAACAGCGCTGACTGATCATCTACGTTTGGGGTGAATTTGGGGAAGTTTTTTCTTTCATTTTCAGAAGTAACACCATCTGATTAGCTGTCAAATAGAGCAATGGAGTGTGTGTGTGTGTGTGTGTGTGTGTGTGTGTGTGTGTGCATGAACGTCCTCACTTGCGTATGTATGCTTGTGTATATACACATGAGAAAACGACTCAGCCTGACGCAAAGCAGAGTTACAGAAGTGTTACAGAGTTACATCGCTCCCAAAGAGTCTTATTTCTCTTATAACACAAGGCAATTTGCCAATAATTACAGCTTTTCATTTATTAAAGGATGACACATCGTACTTTTTATCCGTTTGTAGTTACATTTAATGTCGTGGCATGTCCAGGATAGAAGTCCATTCCTGTTATCGTTTACGTCACAGCAGCTAGAAGCTGTCACTCCCTCGCCATCTCTCTCTTAATTCTCTCTCTGGAAGTTAATGTTTCCTCACAGAAAACTTTTCCATATCTACACGGTGTCCCAAAAAACTCCATACACAGGGGAAATTAAGGTTTTTTAGCAAAATGTCTTCCAAAATTTTTCATATTTAGTTTATATGTATATATATATATATATATATATATATATATATATATATGTATATATATATATTCAGGTAGTCTTTAAGAGTGCCTTTGACAAAAGAAGAATGTACTGGAATCATTCTCATGGCTGGATCTGGAAGCTGTCACAAGGTTGAGATGGGCTTTAACAGGAAACTTGGCGAGCACATCACACACACAACACTGCTGCCAAACTTATTAACAAATTCAAAAAGACGGGAAGTGTCGCGGACCGACTGAGAAGCGGATGTCCACGAACATCCACTGAAGAAGGCAAACATAGTCCCCTATGTATGAAGACTTTTTGCTGTATTATTAGATGTTCTTCTTTGTTAAATAACAACGCAATTTGAAAATTTGCTGTGATTAATCTTACATTATGTGGAGTGTCCACCATACAAGTCTCTGTGAATGAGTTGTTACTATGGAAACAATAGAATATTCAAAACAGCACATAAACAGAAATGTGTTAATCAACACCTTCTGACCAATCAGATTTGAGAATACAGTAATGCTGTGGTATAAAAGGCTTTCATTAGATATTACATATGTATGTATGCCCTACAGGGTTCCACTTAGTCTCTCTCTCTCTCACACACACACACACACACACACAAACACAATCACAGTATCATGCTCTGTAACTAACCTGGTCTCACCACTATTCTATTGATTTTGTGTTCTGTAACATGCCTTCCCAAAATTGTAAATCAATGTTAATTGAACACTAATGTAACAATTAAGCCCTGAGACGGCATGGAGCATGGGCTTGTGTGTGTGTGTGTGAGTGTGTGTGCGTGTGTGTGTAAGAAATAAGAAAGACAAGCATACTGCGCTGATTTATTCTCCCAGTCTAAGTCTACTACATCTATGAACTGTGTGTATGTGTGTGTATATGTGTGTGTGTGTGTGTGTGTGTGTGAGACAGAGAGAGAGAGAGAGAGAGAGAGAGAGAGAACAAAACAATGAATGAATGAATGAATGAATGAATGACAAGCATCCTGCACTGATCGATTTTGCCAGTCTAAGTCTACTACACTTAGAAACTGTAGTGTGTGTGTGAATGAGAGAGAGAAAGAGAGAGAGAGACTGTATATCTCTCAAGGGTCAGAAAGGTGCACAGCAGAGATGTAAAGAAAATAAAAGTCAAAGAATTCACGTTGCTTTACATATTTTCAACAGCAGATCCACAGTATATCTGATCTCCTGACCACGTGACCACGAGGTTTTCCATGCATTTCTACCTTGAAATGATAGTGTGACGCATCATGCATCAACAAAAAGCCTAATAAGCTATCTGACTAGACACAATCAGATGCGTGTTGCCACGTTTTTAAACGTCGCGCGCGTATTATTCAACTTGTTTGTTTGTTTGTTTTTTATTCGCGTGACTCCGATATTAAAAAGCGTATAACTTGTCGCGTGCTGAACAGACTGCTTACGTCTTATTTTGCTAGGAAATATATTAAAAAAAACTTCTTTTTTTTTTGGAAAAGCTTAATGTGCATGAACTTCATTTGTCCTGATCAACGCTGTACGGAAAATGTTGCGCGCGTGCACTGACGCGCCGAGAATTAGAGCTGCGCAATATTATCGTGCGTAAAACGTCACTCCGACATGAGATATATATATATATATATATATATATATATATATATATATATATATATGTATATATGTATGTATGTATGTTTTTATTGTTGCTGTTGTTGTTTGTAAGCTGCGTTCACATCAAACCTAAATAGCATTATTTTTTTCATTCAAATAATGCATGCAAATGTTTAAGCATCTCCCACAAATGGTTCACTTGTAATATACTCTTCCACGGCTTAATCTCAGTGTTAATATTAACATCATCCACGCTCAACACGCGCGCGCGCCGTTCTTCAGGATGCCCTACTTCTACGAGCGCGAGCACAAATCGTGCAATAAACAAGTGGGAGTGACCCCAGCACGCACGCGTGTCCACCTGCTGTGGGTTATTTCGTGACACGTTGTTTTCTTTTATGAGGAGGGGCGGAAAAACAGTTTGTTCGTGCACGAAGAAGCGTGATGTGGCTTGTTGTTTATCATCAACAAATGTTTGTCTTTGTTGTTTATGATTCCGGTTATTGTTTAGCAGTCGTGATCCTAACAGGACAGAATTGCTGAAGAGATGCCAAAATCACTAGCAGACAGGCGAGTGTTGGTAGATGGAAAATAACTGAGCAATACCAAAAAATAATAATAATAATAATAAAAACACGCTTGGATCATAAACAACTGTGCGCGTATTCTGTCCAAGAGCGCGCACCGGTACCGTTAAAGCGCGTTACCTTTGTGCATGCCGGTGTAGCGGTCCTTCAGCACGGTGAGCTCGTGGATCTTGCCGAACTGTTCGAACAGCGGTTTGAGGTCCTTCTCCTCGAGGTTGCGCGGTATTTGGCCCACGAAGAGCTTGATGGCGTCCTGGTCCTTCATGGCGCCGCCGTCGGCGTGGATCACGGAGCCGGACTCGGGGCCGCTCATGGGCTTGGGGACCGCGAGGTGCGCGTGCTGCGGGCTCGGGGCTGCTGACAGTGGTGCTGGTGACGCGTCGAGGAGCGCGCTGGCGTGGGCGGGCTGTGGGGGAGTCTGCTGCTGCTGATGCTGATGCTGCTGCTGCCGCCTCGCTTCACTCTGCGTGAATCTGGCCATTCTGAGCCGAGCGCGCCGGAGACAAGCGGAGCGGAGAGGAGAGGAGAGGCGCGGGCAGGCGGGAGGATAATAATAACAACATACACACGCGCACACAACACACACGCGCGGGGGCGGGCTAGTACGCACACACACACACACACATGCACATATACAATGCGCGCGCATGCACGCGCACATAGACATCCGCGCGTGCGCGAGCGTCGGGAGAGGAGAGTAGAGAGCGCTCACATGGAAGCGCGGTGCACTTTTTTTTTTTTGGTTTATTTGACACATGTCGCGCACGCGGCCTCCGTAAATGATGGAAAGGGGAATGAGGGCAAAGCGGGACACCGACTCACCAGCGTGGCTCTCTCGTGCCCCCTGCAGGACACAGTGTAGTATTAAAGAACTTTTAACAATTTTTTTTTTTTTTTAAATCATATGTACAAACATCACGACAAAAGGCACGAATCGTCGTAAACATCCGTGAAGGATTAAATATATATATATATATTTTAAGAAAAACGTTTGGCTGCGTTAATTGTCGTGCTTTGCATCAAAGGCAAATAAATAAATGAAAAAGAAATCATGAAAAATGCAGTGAATAATATATATGCTTAAGGGCAATGTTTTGGTTCGTATGAATTAGGATAAGTATCAAAGCATGTGTATTCATTTCTTCATTAATTCATTTCTTCATTAATTAATCGATTTATTTATGTGGCAAACTTGAGCGACCCGAAAATACAAGTCCTTGAAAAAGCACATAGCCTATAAATAAAGATTACAAAGCATGGGTTCGCAAATTTTTTGTATCCAGGGACCCTTTCCAGAGTAAAAGAAATTTCAAAAGGGCAAATATGTAGGCCTACCATCATTTTCATCTACTCTAATCATTTGAGTTTGTTATTCCTACACTTTCCACTCACTCAGATGTAGATTTGAAAGCCTGTGTATTATATTATGATATTAAATTGCAGTTATAGTTAACATTATTTATTTATTTATTTATTTTTGTTGTTGTTGTTTTTTTTGTTTTTTTTTTTTTTTAAATATACAACAACTATAACAAGGAAAGTAATAACAATAACAGCATGGGTACTAATTGATAGTAATCTCACCCTAATCCTGTGATTTAATAAAGGGATCTCAGAGACCCCCCTGGATATATACAGTGGCAAGAAAAAGTATGTGAACCTTTTGGAATTTCATGGTTTTCTGAATAAATTTGTCATAAAATGTGATCTGATCTTCATCCAAGACAAGGGTATTGACAATAATATAATGTGCCTAAAATAATAACACAAAATAAATTCTGATCCCTCATGTCTTTATTGAACAAACTTATTCAACATTCAAAATGGCAGTGGAAAAAGTACGTGAACCCTTAGAATTAATAACTGGTTGACCCCACCTTGGCAGCAATAACCTCAACCAGGCGCTTCCTGTAGCTGTGGATCAGACCTGCACATCGTTCAGGAGGAATTTAAGCCCATTTTTCCTGGCAGAACTGCTTTAGCTCTGTCATATTCTTTGGACGTCTCATGTGTATGGCTCTCTTCAAGTCATTCCATAGCATCTCTATTGGGTTGAGGTCTGGGCTCTGACTTGGCCACTCCAAAAGGTGGATTTTGTTTTTCTGAAGCCATTCTGTTGTGGACTTGCTCTGGTGTTTTGGGTCGTTGTCCTGTCGCATCACCCAACTTCTACACAGTTTCAGTTGACGTACAGACATTCTCACATTATCTTGAAGAATTGTCTGATATACTTGGGATTTCATCTTCCCCTCAATGATTGCAAGCTGGCCAGGCCCTGATGCAGCAAAGCAGGTCCAAATCATGATGTTTCCTCCACCATACTTTATGGTTGGGATGATGTTTTCATGATGATATGCCGTGCCCTTTCTATGCCAGATGTAGTGCTGTGTGCTTTTTCCAAATAGTTCAATCTTAGTTTCATCAGTCCACAAAACATTTTGCCAATACCGCTGTGGAGTGTCAATGTGTTCTTTTGCAAACTTCAGGCGTGCAGCAATGTTCTTTTTAGTAAGCAGTGTCTTCCTTCGTGGTGTCCTGCCGTAGATACTCTGCTTGTTCAATGTTTTACGTATTGTAGACTCATGAGCAGAGATGTTAGCCAGTTCCAATGATGCCTTCAAATCTTTGGCTGTCATTCGGGGTTGTTTCTTTACCTCACTGATGAGTCTTCGTTGTGCTCTTGGTGTCATTTTGACTGGGCGCCCACTTCTCAGTAGAGTAGCAACAGTCCCAAAGTGTCCCATTTGTAGAATGTTTGCCTAACTGTTGACTGGTGAAAGTCTTTGAAATCACTTTGTAACCCTTGCCAGCTTTATGTAAATCAACAATTCTTGCTCGTAGCTCCTATGAAAGCTCTTTTTGGCGAGGCATGGCTCACATAAGCATGTGCTTCTTGTGCAGATCAAACTCCAAAAGATTGGGGGGTTTTTATCAGTCAAAGTAGCTGTAGTCCACACCTCCAAACTCATTTTCTTAACAAGACTCCAGGTGTGCAAAAACCTGACTCCTATTAGCTTTTTTTCAGGTCATTATCTCAAGGGTTCACATACTTTTTCCACAAGCACTATGAGGTTTTTTTTGGTTGTTTTCAATAAAGACATGAAAAATCTGAATTTTTTTCATGTTATTATATTATTGTCAATACCCTTGTCTTACCTGAAAATCAGATCACATTTTATGACAAATTTATTCAGAAAACCATGAAATTCCAAAAGGTTCACATACTTTTTCTTGCCACTGTACATCATGGACCCCTGGTGGTCCCCATTTTGAGAGCCATGGACTTAGAGCACAGGTTTCCAGCCCTGATCCTGGAGTACCCACTGTCTTGCTCATTTGAGTGGTTTTCCTGCTATAACACACCCGATTCAACTAATCAGATAATCAGTAGCCCTTCTGGAGTTGAAGTGTGTGTGTTAGAGTAAGGAAAACTATATAAAACCTGTGGAGGTTCCAGAGGAACAGGGTTTGGAACCTGTGCTCCAAGGGGATCCAAACATGCCAATAAAATGTCCTCCACATTATAAAAGAGACAACAGTATTTCTATAGGATGGCTGAAAAGCAATACAAACACTGTTAATTAATACAACACTTAATTAATACCAACACTGTAAATCAACACAAACACTGTAAATCAACATAAAAACTAAATTTATCTTTCTTTCTTTTTTGTAAAAATAAACAACTGGTAGCAAGTTGTAAATGTGCATATTATGAACTGCATCTACTTCCTCCTAACTAATAAAATACACCCATATATGGACTTACAAACACACCCACATTTCCATACAGTGCTGTGAAAAAGTATTTGCCCTGATCCTGATTTCTTCTGGTTTTGTGTAGATCTCATACTAAATTGTTTCAGAAATGAAAACAAAATCTAAGATAAAACAAAGGCAACCCAAGTAAACACGCAATATGGTTTTTAAATGATAATGTTATTTATTGAACAAGCTGGGCCTGTGTGGAAATGTATTTGCCCCCATAGTTACTAATTCCCCAAATCTATGAAACTGCATTCATAATGGGGTTCAGCTGGACTAGACACAACCAGGCCTGATTACTGCAAACCCTGTTCAATCAAATCAACACTTAAATAGAACTTTTTCAGCAGCATGAAGTTGGTTAAAAGGTCTTACCCAGTAACACAGTATGACAAAGCTGAAAGAAATTCCAGAAATGGTGAATAAGAAGGTGATTGAAATACATCAGTCTGGGAAGGGTTACAAAGGCTCTGGGTCTCCAAAGAACCACAGTGAGAGCCATTATCTCCTAATGGAAAAACTCAGCATAGTAGTGAACAAGTGGCCGACCTTCCAAAATTTCTCCAAGAGCACAGCAACTACTCATCCAGCAAGTCACAAAAGAGCCAAGGACAACATCAAAGGAACTGCAGGCCTCTCTTGCATCAGTAAAGGTCACTGTTCATGACTCCACTATCAGAAAGACACTGGGCAGCCATGGAAAAATGGCAGCCATGGAAGAGTGGTGAGGTGAAAACCACTGATAACCCAGAAAAACATTAAAGCTCGTCTGAAATTTGCCAAAACACACCTTGATGATCCTCAGACCTTTTGTGAGAATGTTCTGTGGATTGATGAGCTGAAAGTGGAACTGTTTGGAAGACAACAGTCCCGTTACATCTGGCGTAAACCAAACACAGAATTCCACACAAAAAAAGATCATATCTACGGTCAAGCATGGTGGTGGCAGTGTGATGGTGTGGGAATGCTGTGCTGCTTCAGGGCCTCATTGACGGAAACATGAATTCTGCTCTCTACCAGAAAATCCTAAAGGAGAATGTCCAGTCTTCAGTCCGTAAGTTGAAACTCAAGCGCAGCAAGACAATGATCCAAAGTATAGGAGTCCTAGTCCAGGAAATAAGTGAAAAACTGATCTCCAGTTATTGGAAGTATTTGGTTGCAGTTATTGCTGCGGAAAGTGGCACAAACAGATTTTAAGTTTAAGGAGGCAATTAGTTTTTTCACATGGGTGTTGGTGTTGGATCACTTTTTTCGCTTTCTTTAAAAAAAAAAAAAACTTGTATTGGCAAAATGAACACAGAAAGGTGAAGGGCACAAGCAAGTCAATATCAGTCCCTCCAGAATTTTGCAATCACAGAAATGAACACAAAATCAAATAAATTTTTTGGAGGAGCTTGCAATTTTCCAAAATTACTGCAGCTTTTTCTACAGATTGGCCTAAAACGCGCCATGTCACGTCATCACAACGCGCATTCAGCCAAAGCCCTCTTCGTTTCACGTGCGTCAAACATGACTACAGCTAAAAGATCTCATTTACCAACAAACATCACTGCAAAACAATTTGTGCAATTGCAATTTCGCCAATTCAAGCAGTTTTTTTGCAAATAAAAGCACAAACAATGGCACAAATTGCATCACAAATTTTGAAAAAAGCCACAGTGAAATCAAGCATTTTTGGCCGAAGCAATATAAAAAAAACTCTGTGTAATCCTGTACGGATTGCAGTGCTAATAGAAGCGCTAACCGCTTTTATTTTTACTTGCACTTTAGTGCGTTTTGAACGTGTGACAATCTCAGAGGCTTTTGAACAAGTGCGCTACCTCAAGAAGTTTTCATTCATGTAAAAATAAACCTCGTTGCCATGTTGTAGCCATGTTATATTTATCTTCGAATAAAATGTTAACTTTTTATGCCCTTCATGTTGTGGCAATTTTCCCAGTGGTATCGAAATTTGTATTGAATATCACTATTTTTCAAGGTATTGTCATCGAAGTTAGAAATTCCAGTATCGTGTCAACACTAATATAATGACATTTTGATTATATTTTCAATGATTTTCCCAGGGAATAAACATGCAGTGCTTTAGGACCCAGTTCACGAAGTCTAGAGAGCTTCAAATGAAGTTTTGGAGCGGAAAAATTACAGGATAACCCACAAAAATTAATTAAGGAATAATATACCATTGAGTCTGAAGACTTAAAACATGCATCTTTTAACACAAGTGATTTTAAAAAGGTTATTTAAATAAAATAAGGGGGGGGGGGGGGGGAAATAACGGATTTTTACAGAATCAATCCATGAAGCGCGACCGAGTGACGTTTTACGCAAACGTGCACATCAGTACGCAAACTCCTTATGACGTAAGAGGAGGACCAATACAACCCTAGCTGGAGCATGAAAAAACTCGCAACTGTTTACTTAAAATAAGAGCAATTAATTCGTGATTGTGCATGTTTTAACTAAGATATAAAAACTCGAGATTTAACTACGCTTTGCCATGTCTGTCAACTATGCCGCTGGACTATCTCCCTACGCGGATAAAGGCATCTGTGGACTTCCAGAGGTACCTTGTTAGCATTTTAGCTAGCGAGTATTGGCTGAACTTCAAACAGTTTACTACGGGAGTATGTAGTGCACTAGATATGCTGCAAAACATCTTTATTTCATGCGTACTGTAGTGCACTTGACGTAGGGTATACAGAGACGATTTGGGATTGGGCCGTCATTTATTTGACCATTGACAAATTGAGCTTGTTGGAACTAGTATTATAACGTTATACTCCGTCTATTGCACTTCAAATACAGATAGATAGATAGATAGATAGATAGAGTTTTGTTGTTCTAAATGATTCGGCAGGTAACTGGAGAGTTAGCTAGCTAACCGTACAGGAAAATAGATATTTATCAAGCACAGTAGCAAATAACCGAATTAAATCCGGTAGGTTATTGACTTCTTTCATAAGCACGTCCACAATACTAGAGCTGTTTGAATAAATGATAACAAACCTTTAATATCTAAAGATAATATTGCTTTACACAGCGCTGTTGAATTCTCGAATCTGATTGGTCAGAAGCTGTTGATTCATTCCTTCTGCCAGTAGTCCCGACAGCACTGTTTATATCAATGCGCTCGTTTCTATAGTAACAGATAGTTCACGGGGTCTAGTATGGCGAACGATTTATATCAACAGATTTTCACTCAGTACGTTTACACGGACAACAATAATCCAATATTAACCAGATTTTAGACAATACTCTGATTAAGAAATTACCATGTAAACAGCAATTTTTAATTACCTTAATCCGATTAAAGTCATACTCTAAACACAAATCGAAATACAGGTATCTCGGCTACTATAGAGTAGGTAAGTACGCGGTTTGGGACGCAGCCCACGGCTTCAAGCAGTCATCTATTTGCGCGTACAGCATGACAAATAATTAACCGCACTTGAAGCGTTCGTAAAAATTGAAAATAAAAACACCCAAAATTGTATAAAGTACTATAACAAAGATGAACTGTATGTCGATACGTGAAATTCTGGAGGGACGTCGGACAGCGTGGCACGGTGACGTAATGACGTGTGCTGTTAATCGATCTATGTTCTATAACATGTAAAACAGGAACATGAAAGGAGTATTCTAAAAGCGACTCATGTAAGCACCTTAATCACAATATTGTCTTATTCAGAGTAAGGTCAATAATTAGATTATTGCTGTCCATGTAAACGTATTCAGTGTTTGTAATTGTTGATCTGGTGAAGCTTTCTATGAAGCGGCGTTTTAGTTAGCATTTTTGGAAGAAGTCTCTAGTGTCAGCGTCTTAGTCTGAGGTCATGCTCCCAGTTTACGATTTTCGCCATAGGACTTTAGGACTGTGGGATTTCCTGAATCGAAAGCGTGAATTAAAAAAACAAGGTTGATGAGAGAAAGACTACATAAGGCTATACTGTATGGCCAAATGTATGTGGACAGCTGACCGTCACACCCATGTGCTGTTCTACAAAGTTGGAAGCACACGGTTGTATAGAATGTCTTTCTGTGTGTATGCTGTAGCTTTAAGATTTCCCTGCACTGGAACGAAGAGGCCCAAACACGTTCCAGCATGACAATGCCCCTCTGCACAAAGCGGGCTCCATGAAGACATGGTCTGCCAAGGATGAACTCGAGTGGTCTACACAGAGCCCTTGTCCTCAACCCTGCTGAACACCTTTGGGATGAACTGGAACGCCGAATGTACGCCAGACCTCCTCGTTCAACGTCAGTTCCTGATCTCACGTGTGGTTGAATGAGCACAAATCCCCACAGCCACTCACCAAAATCTAGTGGAAAGCCTACCCAGAAGAGTGGAGGGTATTATAACAGCAAAGCGGGACTACAGCTGGAATGGGATGTTCAGGCGCCCGCAAACTTTTGGCCATATAATATCCTTTTTAAATAAATAAATAAATAAAGAGTCCTTCCATATTCAATTTACCATACAGTACGTAATTGCACAAATGGCCATGCAGTTGTTCCTGTACATTACATCAGAGCTACCAGAAGGTTGTGGCATTATTGCTGCCGTCTGTCCTATCGTGAAGAAAGATCTCTTTTCACCTGTTGAGCAAAGCAGGAAAACTCTGCCATGTGCATTCATGTAGCAGAAATCACTAAGAGAAGAACAGGTTTATTACGAGATGCAAAACATTAAAGTTTTTTACGTTTACGTGCTAAAACTATGGAAATAAGTGTTTAAAAAATGTCACCTAGCCATATTTAGATAGACATTAGAGTCTATACAGGCTCAAGGTATGAACATCAGTCACATACAGTTGCTTTGTTTTTAACGCTGCAGGTGTTTGATGATCCGGACGAGTTGCGAGCTAAAGTGGGGACTTTGGCGCAGTTGATCAGAGACTCGCAGTACATGGTGGTGCACTCGGGCGCAGGGATCAGCACCTCCGTAGGCATACCGGACTTTAGGTAACAGCTTCTTCAATCTTCGCCAATCAATCTTTGAACTAAATTAAAAACGTAAAAAAAAACACGATCTTAAGCAGTATCATATCATATTTTGATCCGTTCTAACCTTAAACTAAAGTTCTCACGCTATCCAAACACATCGGTGCGCTGATCTAGCCGACACAAACACGCTCGTGTACCTAATACTGAAAATCAAGCCTTGTAGCTGTACAGTTTTAGAAGCCAAGGAGTGATGGGAGGTTTCACGGTAGGCTGAAAAATTAGCTATTTTTTTCATCCACGTATTTTTATGCAAATTTTGGGATGTCGCATAAAAAAACCGCTGGATGGAAATGGAAACACCGTGCACGAATAAAATCTCCAAAATACGTATAAGAAAACAAACAAACTTGTGTTCAGTTGAGACGGATCTTTTTTTTTTTTCATTCACTAAGGAGAAATGCGCATAAACTGAAAAATTCATGTGACTGCCTGAACAAATCACGTGATTGGATAATTGGCTCAGAAAAGTAAAAAGGGCGTGGAGTGAGACGCACCAGTTTCCCTGGAAGTGACGGTTTTGTTCTCTTGAACACATGGGATGGAAACAGTGACCTATTCGCAAATGTTTCATGCGACACTTCCAATTTCTCATGAGTTAAATTCACAACTTGGAAGGAAACGTATAAGCTAATGAGAACAGCACGTTTCTCAACTTATTCTGACTTAGATCTTCATTAGTGGCACCCACCTTGTTTTATTTATTGTGTATTGATATGTGAAAGTAATGTAGAAATGCCATGGTTAAGCATCTGTTTAATGTTTAACCACTTTTAAGCCTAATTTGTATATATATTTATTTTTTAAATAGTCCATTTCATCCCATTTATCCAGGTCTCTTATTACCTATTATTAACTGGCTAATAAAGTACTATAACATAAAATAGTACCACATGAAAATAAGAAGCTTCCAAACGATATGAAGTCAATGATTTTGATGATTGATGATTTGATGATGTTTGACAGTACCACTGGACCTGCGACGATATGATACGATACGAATGTTTGTAATCCCCAATCTGTTTTCGACCTATTCGTTTCTTTATTTATTTTCAGACTCTGGTCTTATTTCTAATTCATGAACGATAATGGCATAGAGAAGGACTACTTTAAGTATCGGAGTCATGGGCAACTCACCATGCTAGCCACATCAGTTTAAAATATGAATTATTGTTACACACCAGTTGTCTGTCCCTTTCTTGATTTATAATCAATCCTAATCGATTTGATTGTCGCCTCGATTCGTTCTAATGTCCCCGGAGGAAACTGTGAGGCGTTGATGGAGACGGTGTGATCACATTGAATTAATTCTGTGTAAAGGTATTGAGGTTAAAAAATATTTTATAAAAAGGACTTGGGAGGATCCCTGTCGTCTCTAGTAGGTTAATAAAACAGTATAGAAATATAATTTGTCCTGTTTTTTTTTATTTTTTAGTCAATAGATGGTTCCTCCTCCAGTCCAAAGACATGCGTTGTAGATTGATTGGCATTTCCAAATTATTTATAGTGTGTGAATGTGTGTGTACGATTGTGCCCTGCAATGGTTTGGCACCCTGTCCAGGCTGTCCCCCGCCTTGTGCCCAGAGTTCCCTGAGAGAGGCTTCAGGCTCCCTGCGACCCTGTGTAGGATAAACGGTACGGAAAATGGACGGACGGATGCTTTCTTGTGTCTTGGAAAAATAATGCAAAAGATATTTAAGGTTATACCATCATACTGGTATATCGTCACACCCCTGGAAGACAGAACACTGTATTCTCTTAGCTGTATAAGATTTTGGAGAAGTTTAATGTCTAACAGTTTTTTTTTGGAACGAGGCATCTGTTAAAGTATTTATTTTTACAGTGCCAGAAATAATCTATTCGGATGAATATCTGTCTAATTCCACCATTAGCAATGAAACAGGCGTACTGTAAAACAGCATAAATAGGGGAGAAAAAAGATGCACAGAGAACGATACCTATGAGAACTCACTAGAGGGGGATAGAGAGCCTTCGTACTGTCTCTCACGCCACCTAAACACGACTTTCACAGCTCACAGTGAGATGTTCTAGAGAAAGTATCTCTCTGTTTAAAAGAAAGCCGTATTTGACGTAAAGGTCTGAAGAACGGTGGGAGCATTAAAAGGTGATTAAACAGGTTTTGAGTTGAACGCCAGTGAACAGTTTAGAGAGCTTTGTGAATCAGAGTGAAACAGATTTTTAACCATAGTCATTGTCACGATGCAGCTTTACTAATGAGTGACACCGGATAGTGCCGTTATAACTCATTACAAATGGACTTTTGGTTTGTTTTGATTTTACATCCTTTGTGGTGGGGATACAGCTGCAAATGTGTAGCAAGGAAATACAACGATTCCTTAATAAATAATAATAATATATTCAGAAAACATTTAATTTGATGTTACAGAATAGACATGCAATAGGACACTCTTCCTTTTGTCCACATCGTTACATTTAACGCACTCATAATGTGCAAATAAAGCTAGCTATTATACATTCTATGGTCACTTTAATCGAAAAACGTGTACCACTAAGTCAAGTGGACGGAAGGAACCAAGGACAGGAAGTGTGTGTCATTAGGCGGTGAGAGAAGCTGCTTATTTTACATCTAGTGTTCTAGCCGTTAGTGCTTCATAGGAGCAAGTATCTGTCAAGTGGAGGCAGCCTTAGGTAACAAAGGGATGGCAGGCTGTGCTACACACACGTATGCTCCTACCAAATATACACACAGGATCCTAAGGCAAAGAGAAAATAAACCCACAGAGCTGTGCAGAAATACAGACACAGAAAAGATTCTACAGCAAACATACACACACACACACACACACACACACACACACGCAGTTAACCTAGAATTATATATACACTGAATTAGATATTCAGAGAAGCGACCCCCCAGGCAAACCCTCGACACAAACATCTCTTCAAACCACTTTAGGCTCCAAACTCCAGTGTCCTTAGAGGAAACAATAATGACATGTAATTTTCTGAATGTCTGAAGCGGTATAGAGCTTAAAGCCGGGTGAAAGTAGGTCACAAACATCGCATACGTTTGTGTCCTCAGCAGCCAGCAAGACTAAATGAAATAAGTGTAAAGCAGTCAGTATAACCTTATCTTCATGTGTAACGCTTTACCGAGATGATTATTTGTAGTAAGGGATGTTTTATGCTACAGGTCGACCCAATACCAGTAACTAAGCCGGGCGGTACCTGCCAATAACCGATTAATCAACCGGTCGTTTTTAAAAACTGATACTGGATGAATACAAACCACTCAAAGTCAAATGTTGCTGAACCTTATTACAAAAGTAAATAGTACAGACTGTACCATGAAAATGTGTAGTACTTTTTTGAAATGAAATAAAATATATAAATATTAATATGTATCCATCCATCCATCCATCTTCTATAACGCTTATCCTCTTCAGGGTCACGGGGAACCTGGAGCCTATCCCAGGGAGAATGGCACGAGGCAGGGTACACCCTGGACAGGGTGCCAATCCATCGCAGGGCACACACTCACATTCACAAACTACGGACACTTTGGACATGCCAATCCACCTACCATGCATGTCTTTGGACTGGGGGAGGAAACCCCTGCAGTACGGGGAGGACATGCAAACTCCGCACACACAGGGCCACGGTGGGACTCGAACCCCCGACCCTGGAGGTGTGAGGTGAACGTGCTAACCACTAAGCCACCGTGCGTCCGTTAATATATATCCAAACTGAGCCAAAAAGTAACGCTCCAAATAACAAACAAAGATAGAGACATGCAAAATGAGTCAAAAAACACTTCAAATAACACAACAAAGTTTGTCAGTGATCGTTTTTTATTTCACCTCTGGAGGCTACTCTCGTACCGTATAACGTCACGGACCCTTCTCAGCCGGAATGTGTGGATTTTTGCTGATAGTTCCAGCAGTTTTCATAAACTTTGCATTCAGAAGCCCCCCCAAAAATGAATAAATCAAATCAATGTTTGAGAGCTCATGTTGAGCTCAACTAAGTCTTTTTCTCTGTGCTTGATCCTGAAGTGGGGTTTTGTTGGGCATTTATTTATTTGGGGTGGCTGTGGCTCAGGTGGTAGACTCAGGGCTTAGGGTTGTCCACTAATCGTAGGGTT
Source organism: Ictalurus furcatus (assembly GCF_023375685.1). Lineage (NCBI taxonomy): Eukaryota > Metazoa > Chordata > Actinopteri > Siluriformes > Ictaluridae > Ictalurus > Ictalurus furcatus. The sequence continues at coordinate 17,094,162 of NC_071274.1, forward strand.
GGCGGTTCGATTCCTGGCCTACATGACTCCACATTCTGAAGTGTCCTTGGGCAAGACACTGAACCCCCAAGTTGCTCCCAAAGGCAAGAAAGTGCCTTGCATGGCAGCTCTGCCACCATTGGTGTGGTTTAACCGCTAAGGTTTAAAAAGCGCTATATAAGTGCAGACCACAGCACTCTTGAATGCTCGATTCTGATTAATCAGAAAGTGTTGATTGGCTGCGAGGTTTAAATTAACCCACTCGTTCTAATATAGTAATAAATGTAGCCTTTACAGGGAATTGTACGGACGCTCCATGATAACTGCTTAACAAAAATTGTCCGTTCTGTGCGGAGATGTTTATTGAGCATCTTTAGAAGGAGTCTTTAGTGTCAGCACGTTTTTCCAATCAGAGGTAAAGTCGTTACTTTAAGTTTGCTGACAGGAAAGTCTTCAGGACGGTGGGGGTTTTTGCGCTTTCTGGTTTCTTGGTAATATGACATACTGCGATTTTTTTTTGGGGGGGGGGGCTTTTTTTTATTTTATTAACTTCGAGAGAGAAGAAGAGAGGCTGGTGAGGGAACGACTGTTTATAGCTGTGTGAAACCTTGGGTAAGCTTACAGAGGAATGAGGACATGGGAGACAAGTTCATAGAGCGGAAAGCGCAAAATACCGTAGCTACCAAATGGGCAAAAAAAACCCCGACTTTCTCTTAAAAAAAAAGTACTTTTGACTCACATCTACGAGAATAAAAAATTATACTTCGCAGTGTATTCAGCACCTGAAAAGGCCAAAATATGGAGAGGAATTACTGAGGTGAATTTGGTGTCGTCCATCCAGCGCAATATGTGTGAGGTGAAAAGAAAATGGTTTGGCGCAAAAACAAACAACCAAAGTATTGCTGCTAGCAACATGCGAACCATGACAAAGACCAGATGCCGTGGCAAATGGAATCGTCTTATAAGCCTGCTTTCATCCATCCTGTCTCAAAATATCCATTGCCTCCTGTGTTAAAATTCGACCATGGGTTATCCCAGGCTGTTCCACATTTCACCTTGTCTAACATTAGTATTATAGTATAATTAATATCATTTCTGTTAGTTCCCCCCTCTACTCTCTGCTCCAGAAATGGCACCACAGAGGGACATTTAGTTGCATGTTAGTTGTTTGTTACATTTTGCTAAAGAGAAGAAAGAAAGCAGCAGTGGTGTTAAAGAGCGCTGTGCACTGCATGTACTCTAATCACATCAGAATGCCGTCTCGCTCTCATTCTCAGCCTTTATTGCTGTCTCTTCCTTCTGTCTTTTTTTTAAACCCTTCCCCTCTGTACTTTCTATCTCTTCATTTCTCCCCATCATTTTTCTCCTCGCTGTAGTCGCTCGGCTTCTTCTGGTTCCTACCGTTACTCTCAGAAGCTCACATCAGAAAGGCCGTCTGGGAGCGAGATCAAGAGGGGACGCATGAAAAGGAGCAGCGTCTCTAAAAACACGCCTCGGTTCTAGCTGCCAAATTTGTCATTAAGGACAAGGTCTTGCCACTGCCTTCCACTTTGCTGGAGAATGTATGACCTGAATCTGTTTTTTTTTTTGTTGTTGTTGTTTTTTTGTTTTTTCCATGGATTCTTAAAATGTCTTAAAATCCTTAATGTAAAAATAAGGCCTTAATTAGCATTAAAATGTCTTAAATTCACGTTTCAAAGGTCTTCAACTGCGGCCGAACCGACACCGTAAAGAAGAGTTCGGTTTTATTTTGGCTCGTAGCTTTTTCAAATGGTAACACCGTGTGACCGTATGCGTATGTGTGTATGCGGCTCATCTGTGTTTTTAGAGCGGCTCGGTTCACAGTAACTGCCAGTCCAAACCAAGTGAAATGGCATTACTGATTATTTCCCAATAACAGCAGTGCTTTATTCCTGTTGTACCACTAGACAGGAAGACATGTCATGCTTTTGAACCGTTTATACTTACATTTCAAGTTATAGAACGTCCACGAGGCAGGTTAGCTCCTGTTATCACTTACATTATAAATGCAGTTGTTTCCCAAAGCACTGACACTGGAGACTCCTTCCATAAATATTATATAAAATGCCTCCTAATAGAAAACATCACCATATTGATGATTTATAAACGGTTTCCTTTGTTAAGTACTGTATTATTATTATTATTATTAGTAGTAGTAGTAGTAGTAGTAGTCTTAGATCATGCACATCATCCGCTATACATGTCCCTGTTACTATAGAAGCGACAACATATTAGAAGAGCTACTTTATGGGATTTCAATTCATTTGTGGGATAATTGAAAGTTTCAGATTCATTTTGATTTATTTACAAACCGTAACGTGTTCTTTGCTATTTTGCGATCTTGCATTTCTAACTCTCCTCTAACCTAAAAGCCAGCATTTTATAAGCGAGTCTCATTTAGAGTATGACGTGATGAAAACATGTACAGCCTGCCCTAGTTCCCTACATGCACACAGGGTTCACCATTTAACACTCAGCCACACAACATTCTCTTCCGTTTCTGTTGTTTTATCGTCATAATGTTCAGACTCAAAGTCCTCTGTATTTTCACTAAAGATGAAAGTTTTGGGGCGTGCATCGCCGTTGGTTGTGTTTCGTGCTTAACAGCTCACCATGATGGGAAGGGGAAAAAAAAAGAGTTGCAAGTGAACCATAGATAAATGTGGAGAGATGCAGAGAGAGAGAGAGACAATTAAACACATATGAGATAAGCCATGCATGATGCAATCATACAATATGAAAATTCTAGATAGATTATCAAATTAAATCTAAATTGATTCCAGAATTACTCTAGCATGTTCTTCATTTGTGCTGAGGGGGAAAAATGTCCTAGTTTGATAAACGCTGGCCTAGAAAAGTGTGTGTGTGTGTGTTCCTGCAGAGGCCCGAAAGGCGTCTGGACGATGGAGGAAAGAGGAGAGAGTCCTCGGTTTGACACTACGTTTGAAGAAGCTAAACCGAGTCTGACTCACATGGCGCTGCTGCAGTTGCAGAGGGCCGGATACCTCAAATACCTCATCAGCCAAAACGTGGACGGCCTTCACCTGCGCTCGGGTTTCCCCAGGTAAACAACAACAAAAATCCCTTATACATTCCACAGCGCTGTCGAGTTCTCAAATCTGATTGGTCAGATGATGTTGTCTAGAGGTCAACCGATAGATCAGTGTTGCTGATTAATCTACAAAAATCCACACCGTAGATTTTCCCGGTCGCATCCGTTGCAGCAGCGGACGAAAAGGGTCTGTACGAGAGCGGCCTCTAGAGGTGAAATAAAAACGATCACTGACAAATTTTGTTGTGTTATTTGAAATGATTTTTGCTTCATTTTGGAACTCTATATTTTTTGTTATTTGGAGTGTTACTTTTTGGTTCAGTTTGGACGTATATCTTTTTATTTACTTCGATAATGACATTAATAAAGTCCCTCCAGGAAATTTGCGATTGCAGAAAATGAACGCACAATCAAGGAAACGCTGCAGTATTTTTCAAAATTTCCACAGATTTGGGCCAAGACGCGCCATGTGACGTCATCACAACGCACATATCCGCAAAAGCCCACTTTGATTCATGTGCGTCAAACATGAGTACAGCTAAAAAGTCTCATTTACCCACAAACATCACTATGAAAGATTTAGTGCAGTTGCAATTTCGCCAGTTCAAGTAGTTTTCCGCAACAATCCAAAAAAATTATAATCTACTATATAAACTAACGTATTAATATATATATATATATATATATATATATATATATATATATATATATATATATATATATATATATATATACACACACACACATATTTTCATGGTACAGTCAGTACAGTTTATTTTTATAATAAAGTTCAGCAATATTTTACTGAGTGTTTTATTTTCATTCAGTATAAATTTTAAAAACGTTCGCTTGATTGATCGGTTATCAGCAGGTACCGCCCGGCTTAGCTATCAGTTTCGGTAAATTCCACTATCGCTCGACCCCTAATGTTTTTTTCAGTAATTTTCTATAAAGGCAGCTCTGACAGTAGTTCCGGCTCCAACACAAATCACAAACCAAGTTATTTTAATGTGCTCGGCCTATGTTATGTTATGTTACCGTTTCTATAGTAACAGCTTACACGGGGACTTGTATGGTGAACGCTGCACATAATCTAAGGCTATTAATAAGCAGATTTTATAAAAAGCCGACGCAGTCTAATGGATGTTAAAGTAAAGCTTTCTGTAAGGACTGTAAGCACTTTAGCAGTTGGAAGGAGAGGCTTTTATACGTGCTTTGTAGGTGCTGTAACAACTTGTTTTGCGGATGTTCCACAACAAATGTACAAAACGTATGATGCGTCGTTTTATAATAAATAAAATATTGGCCAGTCTCTGTGTTATAAGACAAATAATACACTTCAGGACATGCTGTTATTGGAAAATGGTCAACTTTGGGGTGAGAGCCATAACTCCACTTCCTGCTGGGTCTCAACACACCACCACAGTGTTGATTATTGTCTTATAACAGTGTGTCTTAAAGTGTTTTATTATTACTTGCTGACCATTTTAAAAAAAAAAAAAAAAAAAAAAAAAAAAAAGGCGCCAACCTGGCTGAAAAAAGTGTAAGAAAATAAAGTGTTACAAATACATAATAAATCTTGAACAATCAAATCTGAAGCTGTGATTTGATACATACAGTCTTTCACAGTAAGGACCAAGAACAACAATTGAGCGTGTGTGTTTGTTTCCTGTCCTTACTTTTTCACCTTTCCCGCTCGACTCGTACAGAAACGCAAATCGGAGTTTGATGGATTTGGATTTGATGTGTTTCGACAGCTCTCATCACTCAGATCACAGCGCTGCGTTTTCCATTCCTGCGCACGAGCTTGTGATCAGCGCTGCTTCGGGCCCTGCGTTTCTCCACCGCGGTCGCCGTTAACTCTCTTGATTATAACTCGGCAGGTTTAAATCATCTCGAAATCAAACATCCTCTGGGGCCCGAATAAAAGTTCAGCCGTTCGAGTGAACACGCGATCGTGCTGAAATGTGTTTGTGATGAGGATGAGATGAATAGAAGCTGTCGGATGCTTGGTATTTTTTATTTATTAATTTATTTATTTTTTGAAGCTGCATGAACCGTATTTCTTATCTTTTTAACAGTTTTTTTCCCTTCTCTCTCTCTCTCACTGCATGTCACTCATCAGTATTCTGTCTTCTGCTTTTTTTCCAGGGACCGATTGTCCGAGCTTCACGGGAACATGTTCATCGAGGAATGTGAGAAGTGCGGCAAGTGCGTACCCGTCTTCCGCCTCTCTTGTCTCTTCATCGGTGTCTGTATTTTGTATTTTCCTCTCGAGGTGTTTCTCCTGCTGCGCTTCTCTTTCCTGTTTTCTCACCGTACTCCTCTCTCCTGCTGTTTGTTCATCTTCTGCCAGCACCTAAACCCTGCGTGTATCTCTAACTGGCCTGCTGTGCTTTTTTTCTGCTGTACCTCTCTGTCTTGCTGTTTTACACCTTCCACTTACTTCTGTTTTTTCTCCTGGAAGCTGACCTTCAATGGAAATTGCTAGAATTGGCATTTTAAAAGCTTAAAATTCTATATATTTTTTTTTAATTAGTTAACAACAGTTGGGGGAAAGAGTCAGTGGAATCACACTGTAGACCACAATTCTAGTATTTTTAAATGTTGAATTATGCTTTATTTAAATGGTGCATTGGAAAAAGGCTCCATTTATCAAGTGGTGTGTGAATAGGCCTGTCACGATAACTAACTTTTGGTAAATGGTCTGCACTTATATAGTACTTTTATCCAAATCATTTTACACTGTGTCTCATTCACCCATTCACACACACACCAATGGTAGCAGAGCTGCCATGCAAGGCGCTAACTTGCCATCGGGAGCAACTCGGGGTTAAGTGTCTTGCCCAAGGACACTTCGGCATGTGGAGTCATGTGGGCCGGGAATTGAACCGCCAACCCTACGATTAGTGGACAAGCCGCTCTACCACCTGAACCACAGCTACCCAATGTTTGTTGGACGATATATATTGCGATAAACGATATTTTTGTCATTTTATGCCACTGATTTAATGCTAATATAATAGCAATGAACTTCTCATTCTTAAGAATATTCACACATTGGAATACAATAACGTGAATTCTTTATGCGTTAGTCATTTATCACATCATCCGTGTTTTAACGAGCTCTTCCGGAAAGAGCGCATTCACAACATGACTTACCATTCCTGCTTCGTGCCTTACTTAAGTTCAACTTCACTTGTGCGCTGGCGTCATTTTGTGCAGACGCAAGTCGTTATATTAGTTTTATGGTGTGTATACAGTTTGTCTGATTAATCTCCATATGTGTATAGGATGCGTTTGATGGATGAGTTAATTAACCCCGCTAGTAAAGCGCTTCAGTTCATTCACATTCACGCAGCTTAAGCGGCTCGATCCCCGACATTACTGACTACGACTGGATTATTTGAAACGCTAGAACGATTCTTACTAGATTTTTCCTCCTCAGAAAACATTGTCGGCGCATTGTTAATATCGTGCGTGTCATTTTTTTTTTCAACAGTACGTTTTCATTCAAATCGGTGCAAGTGTTTGAGACACATCTATATTTCGAATGCATAGGTTCTGCCTTCGAATGTGCATTTATTTTTATCTTAAATTCGACGAGTATTTGGAGTCCGATTTTTAATTCGACAGCCCTAGAGCAGACGAGAGGACAGAAGCGGTGCGGACGGCTAAAATGATGGTGACCTTCATTATTATGTGAACAAACACGCATGTAAACACAACGTGCGATATCGAGGTCCGCAAAAAATGATTGAGGTCGATAACGTAATCATCGTGGCAGGTCTATATATCAATTTCTATTGGGAGCAGACCAGAAACATTGCCGTGACCAATTATTTAACCAACCATTAATATTTCTAGTGTTCACTGGTGGACATTCACTTTAAGCTAATTTGTATGTTTGAGACGTTCGCTTCACTGATCCTTGTGCATGCAGTCATGGGAAGAAGAATGTACACCCAAACAGCCACTAAAATGTGGACTATAGCTACCATGATCTCCTACAGTAATGGGAGCTGGTATAATGGCAAAATAAATAAATATTGTGGGGGAAAAAAAACATTTATTTAAAGAACAAAAAGTATTGTTCTTTACCAAATTTGTGTATTCAGAATTTTTAGAATCTCCATTCTTAGTGGAAAAATAATAAAATAATTGTGATACCTATTCCTTGCTTTATGTAATCTGCAGTAAGCATTGGAAATTATATCTTGCATCGGCAGTTCTACGTTTTCCACAGAAGCCCCTGAATTTCACTGTTTTTTTCCCCCAAAAAATTTACTTTATTTTAATAACATTAGTGTAAACAGAAAGTTTATATACGTTGGTCCTCAAATCCCCCTGCCGCATTCTGCCTGTCATTAGAACACAACCTGTCTTATCAGCACTCGGACAGAAGTTGTTGTTTAAGACACGGTTCCCCTGAAGGCCGTTTGGAGAGCCTTGCTCAGGGTCACACAGCCAGCGGTGTGACCGCTCCTTGTTTACACCTTCATTCCCTTGGCAGCTTGACATCCTTCATCTCCTTGGCATTACTCTCTCCCACCTCCACCAGGGTTACAGAGCTAGCAGATTACAGCCACAAACATTCATGCAGAGAGATGAGCTTTGTAAACAATTTTTTAATTTTGTATACTGTTCTTTGAATCACTAATCAGCTCTTCATCGGTGTGACCTCAGCTCAGTATGCTTTTGTATGCACTATAATAGATGCGTTTACCTCATAAAACAGCAAAATTGTGCTTAAAATATATACTCTTTACACTTTTATTGCAAAAAGAGTATACGGTGTTCTCCACTAATTTTGGCACCCTTGGTAAATATGAGCAAAGAAGACTGTGAAAAATGGTCTTTATTGTTTAACCTTTTGATCTTTTGTTCAAAAAATTCACAAAAATACTCTACTCTCATGGATATCAAACAGTTGCAAACACAACACAGGTTTATCCACAAAAAAAAAAAACTTTGTTAAATATAGGCGTGCAACAATTATTGGTTCCCTTTTAGTCAATACTTTCTGATACTTCCCTTTGGCAAGATAACAGCTCTGAGTCTTCTCCTATAATGCCGGATGTGGTTAGAGAATACATGGGAAGGGATCTGAGACCATTCCTCCATACAGAATCTCTCCAGATCCACGCTGGTGGACTCTCCTCTTCAGTTCACCCCACAGGTTTTCTATGGGCTTCAGGTCAGGGGACTGGGATGGCCATGGCAGGACCTTGATTTTGTGGTCAGGTTTTTTTTTTTTGTGTTGATTTTGATGTATGTTTTGGATCATTGTCCTGCTGGAAGATCCAACCACGGCCCATTTTAAGCTTTCAGGCAGAAGGCAGTCAGGTTTTCATTTAATATTTGTTGATATTTGATAGAGTCCATGATGCCATGTATCCTAACAAAATGTCCAGGTCCTCTGGCAGAAAAACAGCCCCAAAACATTAAAGAGCCACCTCCTTATTTAACCGTGGGCATGAGGTTCTTTTCCATATGGCTACCTCTCTGTGTGCACCAAAACCACTTCTGGTGTTTATTGCCAAAAAGCTATATTTAGGTTTCATCTGACCACAGAACCCGATCCCATTTGAAGTTCCAGTAGTGTCTGGCAAACTGAAGACGCTTGAGTTTGTTTTTGGATGAGAGTGGAGGTTTTTTTCTTGAAACCCTTTCAAACATTTTTTGTGGTGATGGAGATGACTTAGTTTAGATGTAGATAACTAAGTTTTGGAGACTTTCTAACCCAAGACTTCTGCAATTCTCCAGCTGTGATCCTTGGAGATTTTTTGGCCACTCGAACCATCCTCATCACAGTGCGTTGAGACATTATAAACACGCGTCCAATCCCAGGTTGATTCATAACTTTCCAGTTGGCTGGAACGTCTTAATTATTGCCCTGATGGTGGAAATGGGCATTTTCAGTGCTTGTGCTATTTTCTTATAGTCTCTTCCCATTTTGTGAAGCTCAACAACCTTTTGCCACACATCACAGCTATATTCCTTGGTCTTACTCTTATTGGTCTTACCCATTGTTATGAATGAAGGGAATTTGGCCTATGTGTTACCTCATATTTATACCCCTTTGAAACAGGAAGTCATGGTCGAACAATGTCCTGTTTCTAGTCACCCAGTTGTTCTAAAAACAAAATATAAAATATCAATGGGAATATACTTCAAATATATATTTTTCTCATATGAATTCATAGGGGTGCCGATAATGTTGCACACAAGTTTTTATTTTTATTTTTTTTATAAACCTGTGTTTTGTTTGCAATTGTTTGATATCCATGAGAGTAGAGTATTTTTGTGAAGTTTTTTTTTTTTTTTTTACAAAAAATCAAAAGTTTTTTGACAAAAGTTTTTCAAGAAAATTTTTCACAGCCTTCTTTGCTCATATTTACCAAGAGTGCCAGTATTAGTGGAGGACACTGTAAATGCCACCATGTTCCAGAGAAGATTCCATCAGGTCTAGCAGGCGTATATGATGTATATACAGTCCGGTCCGTAAGTATTTGGACAGTAACACAGTATTTGTAATTTTGGCCCTGTACACCACCACAGTGGATTTGAAATGGCGTAATCAAGATGTGATTGAAGTGTAGACATTCAGCTTTAATTCGAGGGGTTTAACAAAATATTGCATTAACTGTTTAGGAATTACAGCCATTGTTTACAGAGTCCCTCCATTTTCACCGTCTCAGAAGCTGTTCATGGAAACTCTCGATATGATTGCTTAATTTCAAATCCACTGTGGTGGAGTACACAGGCAAAATTATGACCTGACTGTATATAAGTGTGTAGATAAGTGTGTTCAGCATCACATAATATCCCTTATTTCCCCTAATCAGTAAATAAGTCTGTTAAAGCCAGTGGGCCTTGCAGCTGTCAAACAGGTTTATTATCTAAGGAATAACATGTGCCAGATCGTGCTGTGATAGGAAAATAATGCCCTTGGAGGGGGTGTGCGTTATTTTCATTTAACTGGAGTGTGTTATTGCACTTATACCACAGGGATTTGCCAATGATTACTGTTGTTATTGTTGTTGATTAACAAACAACACAAGTCAACATCTTATAGTTAGATTCAATGTTGTGTGACATCCGAGAGACAAGTCAGTTCCTGTTCTCATCTATGTTATAGCTGCAATAAGCAGTCATTTCCTTACCTGTGTCTGTCTCTCTCTCTCTCTCTCAGCCTGTCATTTTAAGCGTAAACACCTCCTGATCAATCACATTCCAGCATTCAACCACGCCGTGATATAAACAAGCTTGGCACATATATAATTCGAAAAAAAACCTTGGAGGTGTTTACTTCCATGTTTGCTGCATTTTCAGGGCATACATGTGGTCTTTACATTTGTGCAGAAAATAAAGTTTTGTTAGTTTTTTTCCCCAATGTGGTGGAAGCAATAATACCTCGCTGCTCAGTATACGTTATTAGAGTAATCAGTCTTTTACTGGAACATCCTTTTTAGGTGTTCTTTTCTTTTAAATGTCCATGTTTAATTGGCTGATTTGCTATGCACTTTGAGCATTCAGGTATTGACCAGGACATTGCATTGTGGGATTTGGGATTTTGCAGGCAGTATGTGCGCGAAAAGGTAATTGGGGTCATGGGACTGAAACCCACAGGGCGCTACTGCGAAGGTACTCGATCCAGAGGGCTCCGAGCCTGCAGGTGAGTAGGTTCACACCTGTCTGTTATTCATTTGTGTGTGTGTGTGGTTCAGTGCATCTGATCTTTGTCTTTGCACTTTGGCAGAGGGAAGCTGATCAGCACTATTCTGGACTGGGAGGACTCACTTCCTGACCGGGATCTGAACCGTGCAGATGAGGCCAGCAGGTACGTAAAAGAGACAAGTCCGTCTCATTGGACACTGGTCATGGCCAGGCTTTCACATTTTAATCAGGTGGCACTTGGACTTCATTTAACCAACTATGATATATTCATCAAATGGTGAATCAATGCAAGATGCAGTATGTAAGTAAGAGTAAACTGAAGAGTACTTACCGTTAATGCGACTTCCAAATATGCGAATCCGTCTGTCCGTTCGGACTGGAAGGAACGATACTCATCTGTTTCTTTTTTTTTTCTAGCCATTTCACCCTTGTTAGAAAACTGAAAACAGACTGGCTATGTTTTCAACCGATTTATGAATTAGACCCGGAAATTACCGCTCTGCTCCACGGTGTCCAATGAAATTTGAGCTTGTTGTTCTACATCACGGTTGGTTGGTGTCTTCATGACAAACTGGCATCGATTATTAATTATGTAATATTTCAAAATATGTCAAGCTGGAATTGAATCTACACCCTAGCTTTCGTGAGTCGTAATTGCTTTTATTTATTTATTCCCGCCATCGAGCCATAGGTTCCCGACCCAATGATCGGAAATGATATTTTTCTCATAAACATGCAGAAAGCATTGTAGACCTCTGAGACAGAATTGTGTCAAGTTTAGAGTTCTCACGGTGCCAAATATTTCAGTAGTTGGTACCAATACCAGTAAAATTCCACAGTACGCAAAACACAAAAACATGCTAATTGAACAACACACTATTTTATTAATAAAGTTAAATATCAATATATAACGTATTTTTTTAAAATGCCATTCTGTATACTGTAAAGTATATCATTATTAAAGCTACTAGAGTTCTCCAGACAAGAGCAGAAATGTTTTTCTGACTCACTGATATTAAAGACATAAACAGTGCTAGCCACACAGCTATTATTTTCTAACACATAAATTTCAGCTATATCGCTCAAAAAGCCTCTGATGTGTAAAATTAGTGAACCTTATCATGTCCTCCCATTTATTTTACCCCAATAAAAGTTAAAGCATTAAATGGTTAATAAGGACTCCTGACCGTATTAGCGTTAAACGCGTGGATGCTAACATTAGGTAAGCAAAAACGAGAACGTTTTCTTGTAATAATACACTCCAGTTAAACTACGCTACAACATTCATAATGCAACCGCTTCCATCATTTTAAACTCACCTGCTTGAATAAATACTGCGGTTAAGCAGCCGGTCTTCCTGAAAGCACGGTTAAGCTATCCGCACATAAATATTAGAGGCGCTGCTTTTACACACTTAGCGGTAACGGCACCGAAAGCGGAAAACGAGCATCCGAGAGAAATACATGTATTTCGCCTACTATATAGTAATATATAGTATAGGCAACCGGCGTAGCTGCTGCTGCTGCTTCGGCTCCAATCTGTCTTGTTGGTGCACGGTGCACCCATTAAAAGTTCTTGACTGACCACCTGTCAGGCAACACGTCAGTACCAGGTTGACCCGGTACTACCGGTACTTATGAAAATCTGGTACCGTCAACTTTTTTTCTTATTAGTACCGACTTGGTACCGAAGTACCGATACTTTTGACAACCCTAGTCAAGGTACAGAAGGGCACAGAAACATTTGTTTGAAGATCCCAAAGAAAGCAATGACTTCCATTCGTAAATGGAAGAAATGCCGAGCCACAGGGAATCTTCTTAGCCAAACTGAGCAAACATGGGAAGGGCTTTAGTGAAAGAGATTTATTGACAGATGCCACACCTTAGTAAAAGTACGAAAAACTCCAGTAAACGAGACATTTCTGCAGAAAGCATGTTCAGGAGTGCTCCGAACCTTGGCTGGTACGGAGGTTCATCTAACAGAAAGGTGACTGCAAACACACCGCGCACCACAGACGTAACGGCTTGGACAGTCATTCAGGGTTTGATAAATGATGAAAAATTAAGAAAAAAGTAATAAAATGACTTTCTTAAAGTGAGCTGTAAGTGTAGCAAATGAATGCTGGGTCAGTTTACCATTCAAGCCATAGGCATGTTTTGTTTTTTTGTTTTTTTTGAATAAGAGTAAATTGCAAAAAATAATAGGGTGTGCTGGATCAAGTGCGATTTTATAAGCTGCTGATTAATAATGCGGAAGCCATATTGTTAAATTAACTATGTACAGAATAATAGACTCTTCTTCGATTTTTATTTCAGTGCTTTTCATCTTCTCACTACTATATCATTGTGTTAGTGTATTGTTTTAATGTTACACTGTATTGCATTTGATAATAATGAGCAGATCTGCATCATCAATCCCCCGATTGTTCTCAAGCTTATTAAAGCGCACCTGTTATGGATTTGAAACGTGCCTAATTTTGTCTTAAAGTTCTCATACAATAGATTTATATGCATCCCAGGTCAAAAAACACTTTCATGTGCTCGTAATTTAAATTGCAGCGTTACCTTTGTGTCCCCAGATTTTTTTTACATTCACAAACAGCTCTATAAACAAACTACATGAAAGGTGATATGTTAAAAATCATAATAGGTGCGCTTTAAAAAAAAATCTCGGATTAAGTAACCACGTACGTGATTCTGAATACGAGTAACTTTTCCTGCGTAAATGTTGACGTAAGGTCTTGATCTTAAGTCGCCCACTCTGAATACGGTCCACGGCCTAGAAAACACGGGCATGTTTGTTGCAATTGACTTCGTTGAACATCTCTGGAGAGACCTGAAAATAATACAGTGACGCTCCCTATTCAGCCTGGTTATAACAACTTTGGTATTGAGACCATGTGTGAGACACTTTATCCCATAAACCCGTAACTGTTAAATCAACAGATATAGGCAATGTAAAGAGAGAAAAAGCTTCTCTTGTGGATTGTTTTCTAATCGTTATATTCTACACGTGCACAGGATAAAACGTTGTCCTTTTATTTCTCAGGCATCCTATATGTAAATACTACCAAATAATAATACGAAGCAAACGGGCTCCTGCATGCAGCAGAGACGTCTGTAGTACAGCCACACGCTTGTACTTCGGGAGAGGCGGCCTCCAGGTTGTTATGGTTTGGAAACCTTATAGTGAAGATGGAAATTCAAATACGACTGGAAAATATGTCGGGTCAAAAAATAAGAAAAAGGTGCTTTGGGCACACAGAATCGAGCGTCTGGCTGAAAAATGATTGATATTCTTGCTCGTCAGAACAGTCACACTTTTAGAATTGCAGTACGGCCAATCGAGATGCACAGAGCAAAGGTGGCTATTGCAAGTTGAAACAACTTACATTACATAACTCCTGACCTCTATTTGAAGTGTGCGGACTCTCTGTGTGTGTGTGTGTGTGTGTGTGTGTGTGTGTGTTCTGACAGACAACTCTATATGAATGAGTGTGCCATAACCATACGTGAGGGTCATTTAGAAAAATATCTCTTGACCCAAAAGAAACTACATTTTATTCAAGCTCAGGTGTGTGTGTGTGTGCGCGCTCAAGATCTTTACACTCAAGCAGCTCAAACTGCAGCTCTTCTCTCATGTTTCATTCCGCAAGAAGTTCAGCCAATACATTTCAATTTTCATGCAACAGAATGATTTCTTTCTGTGTGCGTGCATGTGTATGTGTGTATGCGCAGACGAGCTGACCTGGCTCTTACCTTGGGTACATCTCTACAAATTAAGCCCAGTGGTGACCTGCCTCTTCTGACCAAACGTACCGGAGGCAAAGTGGTGATAGTGAACCTGCAGCCAACCAAACATGTGAGTTACCATGCGCACACACACACACACACACACACACACTCATATTAGATGGGTAATTCAAAGCCAAGCCGGTGAGTATTCTCTTTATTTCCCAGTGTCTTCAGATCTTCACACGTTCCTCAGTCATCTTTCTCGATCATTCTAATATTACTGTATATTTACAGGCAACTCCAGAATATATCGGCACCTCCCAAGTCAGATTTTGAGATTAAATACACAAAGATGCTGTGTAATTCTTTTCAGACATGACCCTAGAGCTGATTTCAAAATTATTGGCATTGTTATGTTAGGTACTTAGTGAATCCTTTCCGTACAGAGAGTAACAGCAGCTTTATGTAATGGCCCTGGGTGTATTTATTTATTTATTTATATTAGGGATGTAATTGAATTTTTAAAATACCAACCTGTTTGAGACTAGAGATGTGCATTGGATCCCACAGGACTCAAGTTTTTACTTTCATGCCACTGTTTACTTTCTAGTGGTTAGATGTGAAACTGGGGGTGTGAGCAAGTGGTCAGATATGAAGCTTGTTCATCAGTGTGATTCACTGTGTGATACATTTACAAGGTTCATTCGTTCATCCTTAGTAACGTCCTGGTCAGGGTTGCGGTGGTTTAAGTTCGGCTACTACAGGGTGTCCCAAACGTCTCCATACCAAGGGGACTATGTACACCAGCACGACGTCAGTCATGCCCTCATCAGTGGATGCTCGTGAACGTCCACTTCTTGGTCACTTCCAGTCTTTTTGTTTATAAGTTTGGCAGCAGTGTCGTGTGTGTGTGTGTGTGTGTGTGATGTGCTCGTCATGTTTCAAAGTCCTTCACAACCTCGCAACAGCTTCCCGATCCAGCCATGAGAATGATTTCAATGTGTTCTTCTTTTGTCAAAAGCATTCTTAAAGAAAACAAAAATGTGTATATATAATATAAACTAAATATGAAAAAAATTGGAAGATCTTTTGCTAAAAAAGTGTTCATTTCCCCTACGGATGGAGACTTTTGGGACACCCTGTAGTATATACTATTTAAAAAAATAAATAAAAAGGGTATTATGAACCGGAGTGATGTAGCTGAGTTTGAAGGACTGTCCATGCTGACAGTGCTGGTAAAAACTTTTTTTTTTTTTTTTAAGAAGATATTCTTATGTGAATGATTTTCTTTTAGATAAAAGGTAGATAGGTTTAATTGGTTGAGTGAATTTTTGCCCATACTCTCAAAGGGTGCCAATACTTCTAGAGTTGCCTGCCTCTATTAACTCCAGAACGCCGATCTGTGAGTTGGCTACGTCCATAAATAGTCAGCCTAAATAGATTGAGCAGCTCTAAAGCTGTAGTTGTGAATGATCTGTGCTTCTTCCCCTCCTTTTCCCTTGAGCGCCTCACGCTGAAACTATTCAGTCCTTAATCCTCCGATTATGTCATGGGTCAGACATGTTATGTCTCGGACAAGCCATAATCATAAACGTTTACTGTTTTAAGCTGTTCGTTGCTGTTTTTTGTGTGTGTTTAAACTGTGGAAGTCATTTTGACCCATAACATAATGGGTATAACTCATTTTTTCCCCACATTATAGTAGGGTTAACCCCGTTATGAGTGTAGATTGTAGTTTCTGTATATGATTCAATAATTTTTTCTTTATTTAGAAGCTTTTTTTTTACGTCACACCACAATTTTCCGTTGCAGCCTAATAGTCCAAATTGGATTTGTTTGCGAGTAATCTCATCTGAAGTGTAGAAATATTACAGGGCTTTAGTCACGTTATGTGTTTTTATGAATGTGGCTCTCAGAAGTGTTCATGATCAACAAAACCGAGCAATTCATTCACACCCCAGGTTGATTAGTGGAGGAAATTCAGCATTTCTGCTCTTCCTAGGAGTGGGAGATGTCCAAATATTTTAGAACCTCCAATCCATAAGACTTAGGAAGTGTTAGGAAGCGTTTTCCTAGCTGTATGTAGTATCTGAAAACAGTCAGGAGAAGTGAATTTACAGAGCTTAGTTCTTGTCTTAATATAATAAAATAATAGTGTCTAGAGAGTAACACTGTTGCATTATTTCAGGACAAGCACGCCCAGCTGCTTATCCATGGTTACGTGGATAAAGTCATGGGTCAGCTGATGAAGCTCTTGGGCCTGGAGATCCCAGAGTGGGCGGGGCCAACGCTGTGCGAGGTCTCGGGCGGCGACGCGGACATCCTGCCCTACGGCGCCTGGAAAAAGGAAGTCAAGATCGAGGTGAAGATAGAAGAAAAGAAAGAACGTGGGGTGAAGAGGAAACCGCCAAAGAAGGACAGTGATGGAGGAGTCAAAAAAGAGGAAGATGATGAGGGACTAAAGAAAACATGTAAACGTGAGGTTGTGGGGGGGATCAGTAGATCCGAACCGGTCAATGAGCTTAACAAAGTCAGTGACAAATCCGAGACTGAACTCTGCTCTTCTTCTGTGGGTGAAGCTAAAAAGCCACGGATTGACACTCCGTCTTCATAGAACTTTTGGGTTTTTATTTTTTATTTTATTATTTTATTTTTTTAGGAATCTCAGTGTACAAACCAGCAATACAATCTCAGGCATATTCTCTACCACATCACAAATCTCCTAGGCAACCAGTGTGTCTTAAACCGGCTTTTACACTGTACGTTTTTCATCCCGGTTTTGCTCTTGGAGAGCAAAATCACACATGCAGTCCCCTCTGAAAATATTGGAACAGCAAGGCTAATTCTATATTGATTACGCTGCACGCTGAAGTCATTTCGGGTTTGAGATCAAAAGACGAATATGAGACAGAATTTCAGCTTTCATTTCCTCATATTTACATCTAGGTGTGTTTAAACAACTGAAAAGATGGCACCTTTTTTTTTTATTTTAACCCAGCTATGATCAAAAATATTGGAACGTGTGACTGAGGTTTTTCTTGCTGCCCAGGTGTGCCCTGCTATTCCAATACTTTCGGAGGGGACTAACTCTAGAATTATTTGGTCGTGAGTTGAGATTGGCTGTTTTGCAGGACGCGTAATGTGACGTCCTCACTGGTGGGCGGTTTAGTGTGACAAAAGACAGCTGACGACAAAGTTATGGCGGTGTCAGAAATTTTCTTTATAGAAAGAAATAAAAAAACTCATCTAAAAGCCATCAATGGGAGGACGGCAAAACTCCGTGGACAGTTAAAAGTGCAGTACTGCCTAAAAACATGATAAAACATCCTTATTACCTCATGCTCGCGTTAAAGGATGTTTTGGTTTATATGAGGCCGTTTTCTGCGTGAGCCCATATCACGCTGCTTAATGATGTAAGCAGAGTCTAGGAATTTTCTTTAGTCACAGGTCTACCGTTAGAGCTATCTTGTTGTATAATCTGACATGGAGATCACACGTTATCACACAGTGTGTTATATATTTGATTAGGATCACCTTGTACAATGTGACGAGTAATAATCTTAAATGTTTGGCTTTACTCCTGTAGAAGACGAAGCTCTCGTCCTCGAGTGCGTAGTGAAACAAGGTGCGAGTTGCGTGTACAGACTGATACGCCGTTGCTGATTGCAGTGTAGAGAGTCTGACGTGCACCAGTAGCTACTCACTGATGTTACATTTAACTCTGTATAAAGCGTAAAAGTTTACTTTGATGTAGAGTGTCCTGCTAAGCTGTTTTCGAATAACTAAAGCCTGACTGATTTCTCCTTTTATTGGGGTCTACCGAGTCAAGTCCAGTTTCGACTCTGCTGAGCGAGCGAGCGAGAAGGAAGAGCGCATGTCGCGGTGAAGTGCGAGCTGAAGTGCCGTCACGCTTAATAGTTTCTCAGCAGCTTGCGCTCTTATTTTAATGACCGCACTCACTGACACTAAGTGTGTGCACTTAAGTCAGCCATCCTCACACTCTGGGTTAATCATACTGTTTAAACACTGTGGCCTGAGCTTCGAGAACTGACAAAGGTGCGCACAGTTTTGTTTTATTTCATTTTTATTTCGTTTTTATGTTGCACGTTCTCCCATCATATTGTACTGGTTACAATGTGGTTCACTTAACCAAGGCTACTTAAGACAAAAGGATCCTTTTTTTTTTTTTTTTTTTTAATACACTCCTCCATTTCTACCTACTGCCACGACACACAAAGCCCCGCCCCTACCAAGGAAATATTGCTTGCATTCGACTTACCTCAGAAGTGGAAAATCAGAGCTTGGAATTGTGTCATTTCTTCTTAAATTTCTTTAAAGTAGGTAAAACACGGACGCCTCCACGTTCGTCTGTTTATTAGTATACAAGCTAGCCAGGTAACTGTGATGAGTGGTGTATATTTACCTCCTCAAAACAGCCAACTCTCTAGACGATGTTCTAGATTTAACAAGTGAATGTCTGTATGTTGATCGATGTAAAAGGCAAATATGTTGATTTGATGTCCTCAGAGTTGACGGGGCGTTTTCTTTTGGTTTTCCTAGTCGGAGTCCGGGAATCATGATTTACAACCTCTAGTTGTATGAAGCGTACGTATGCACAGCTTCCGAGACATAGAAATCAGCCTTCGGGAGTGTTTCCACCACAGGAACCAAGGAATGTTTCAGGAACTTAGGAACATAAGGCATTCCCCCAAGAGGAACCAGGGCCAATTATATTTCCTGCTCCAGGAGTTACAGGGATGTACCTTACTCTACTAAACATCAACGATCCATCAAACAGTGACCAGTGACAACCGATCTTATCTGGAATATATATATATATAAAATATATAAAACAACTGTATGCAGCTAAGAAGTGCTTGCTTGTTTGTTTTTTCGAAGTGGAGTGGCACACCTGGCAAAGCAGAACGATTTAACAAAAATGTAGTTTTTACACAGGAACATGCATACATTCTTCTAGCGGTAAGGTCTAAACAAAGTCGAAGCATGAATTTGTGCTTGCAACCGATTTTAAAAAGCTTCCTTACTGTTAACATACTCAGTCATCAGTGCAACAGCAATAATGAACCACAACTTTAGTCTCAACCTCCTCCACAGTTGCTGTGTTATATTTGCAGCAGGTGTTGTATTTGTCACATAGTTTGCACCACTTTTTTTTTTTTTTTACATTTTATTTTAAATAACGGTCCTGGTTCCTTTAACGGGGTGAAAACGCAAACCCGGAATGTTGTAATTCTTGTGTAGGAAAGTTCCAGAACACTTTAGTTCCTTAAGAGGCTCCTGACACAAAATGTACCGATTGATGGTGAGAAACTTCGGAGGCCCGGCTGTAAGGCTGCGTTCTGGGACTGAATTATCCTCGTGATGTGACGTGCATGTTGGTCGATAGGAGCTTTGCTTGCTCACCGGACAATGGAATCACATTGCCTAAGTAGACAACTTTAGCTATTTCCTTTCAGTGACATTGTGTTTTTCTAAAAAAAACAAACAAAAAAAACAACAACAACAAAAACATTTTAAATTTAAAAAATCATGTGAGAGGTAAAAGTTTTTTTTAAATAATAACCAGCCCGTGTTTGGAAATAAATCTCTTCAAAAAGTAAATGATGTCTTAGACTGAATTGATGTGTGTGTGTTTTAGAAACAACCCAGACAGCCTAAACCAAATCAGAATTTAATTTAGCATATCGAATTTAATCTAGGTCAAGTAAAAGACGCAGCCTTAACAACACCAACAAAAGCAGGTGATTTCAATCAAAACCATTGTGAGCTGTCTGCAAGCAAAACCCTTTTTTTTTTTTTTGCAAAGGAAAGGGGGTGCAGCATTTCTCATTTCATCCCCACACACACACACACACACACACACACACACACACACACTCCGCTGATGCAGGGTCAGATTGAGTGCAGTGCTCTCAAGCAGCGTGGCAGATGTCAGCAATTGCAGCTGGCTCCGTTTGCGTGATTGCTCCACAGAAAGCATGATTACTGGCTGTTGTGATGAACAATTACTGTTTAAGACATGGAGAGCACCTTGTATAGGAGGTTTCATCGCAAGGGGACCGATGTTTAGCCGTCGAGCCTGTTAAGAGCTCTAGCCTAACTTCAAAGCCGTCTAAAGGCTCTGGCATGCGTGAGCGGAGTGTCCTTCGGACGCTTTACTCTGTTCTCGCAACAATTTTACTGTAAACGACCCAAATTACAGTTCTCAACAGCCTTGTTCATGCATTGAATGTGTTGGAAACACTTCTCCAAATAGCTCTGCTCCACACCTGTTCACTTTACGCTTGCAGCCAAAATGACCTGCTTATGCCCAATTTCAGGAACAAAACAGTCATTTTTAATGTCTGAGGTACTACTCTTATGTCTCCTCATACGTCTGCGATCAGGACTGTCCCCAAAGGGATTTCCAGGTGTTTGTTTTCAATAACTATTGTCTAAATTCCTAAACAAGTAAGCAATCATCCACGGATATTGTCCTCCGCAATACGTGATGTCATCACGACGTGCATTCAGCCAAACCAAACCCTCTTCGGTTCACGTGCGTTGAACACGAGTACAGCTAAAAGGTCTCATTTCCCAACAAACATCACCGCGAAAGACAATTTCGTGCAATTGCGATCTCGCCAATTCAAGCAGTTTTCCGGAAAATAAAAACAGCACGAAAAAGCTCCGCAAATTGCATCGCAAATTTGAAAGAAAAGCCGCGGTAAAATTGAGCATTTCTGGCTGCAACAATCAGAAAAATAAACTCTGCGCAATCCTGTATGGACTGGTTTATAGCTACATCTAATGTTGTGGAACGTCCACAAGACAACTTGGTTCCTGTTATCGTTTACATTAGGACGGCTATAAAAGTCTCTCCTGTTTTCTCCGTCTTGAAGTTAATAAAACAAACAAATAATTAAACACAGATTGTCATGTTCCCAAGGCACAAGAAAGTGAATTGGTCTTGAAGATTTGTGTCGCGATCATCTACTTAGAGAAAACTTAATGTTGTCAACGATTATATATTTTATCTTTGTTAACCCTTTCTCGCAGTACACTGCCATTCCACATTGCCTGATCGGACATTTTCAATCAGTATAAACAAATGAATTCTTTTATCGCTGCAAGTCTGTTATAAGATGAGTCAGGACACTGTTGGGTTTCTGTGTGTAGAGTAACGTGACTCTGTGTTTAGCTGCTGCTGAGCAGGGCGATGGGAAAGGGGAGGGGTATGAGCCCCAGCACAACTAAAGCTGTTCTTTTGATAGCAAAACACCGTATACAACCGCCACAATAAAATTCATCCATCCATCCATCTTCTACCGCTTACTCCTTCTTCAGGGTCGTGAGGGGAACCTGGAGCCTATCCCAGGGAACATCGGGCACAATGCGGGGTACACCCTGGACAGGGTGCCAGTCCATCGCAGGGCACAATCATATACACACTCACACACCCATTCATACACTACGGACACTTTAGACATGCCAATCAGCCTACCATGCATATCTTTGGACTGGGGGAGGAAACCGGAGTACCCGGAGGAAACCCCCGCAGCACGGGGAGAACATGCAAACTCCGCACACACAGGGCCCCGGCGGGAATCGAACCCTGGAGGTGTGAGGCGAACGTGCTAACCACTAAGCCACCGTGCGCCCCCACAATAAAATTATAATATTTAAACCTAGTAGGCTATAGGTTTAAAAAAAATAAAAATAAAAATAAAAAAAAGACATACTAGATTCTTTAAAACTTTCATATAAGCCTTTGATCACTACTGTGAAGTGTGACATCACAAATAAAATCAGTGCTGAACACGGGCAGCCCCAAAACAGGTGGAAATTCCGTGAGAGGTGAGGGGTTTTGGTATTTCCAGGTGTATATGATTTATCTTCCTCTCCAGCCGAAGGAGAATCGCTTTGATCCTGGGCATGAAATTCTTCTGCTAGAGAAGAGCCGATCTACACAGTAGGGGTTTGGGTCTGGATGTATATCGTCTGTTTGATGTGAACGTACATGAGCAAATGTGCGCTCTGTTGCAGTCGCACCAATGAGCAGAGACGCAGACAGAACATGCTCATGTGCAGCTTGAGTCCCGTAGCCTTTCCTAGTCCTGTAATGTTTCTTTTTGTGGTGCTTTTATTGTCAGAACTGACCACTTTTATACCATCACTTTGTAAACATTGCTCTGTACACACACCGTGCTTTATTCAGTAAATAACTACAAATCGGCCAGCTACAACACTTTCCTTTCTCATTGAAGCAGATGCATCATTAAAAGCTTTTGAGATTGCTTTTTTCCCTCCCCACCCCTCCCTCTTCCTCAATTCTCTGGACCTATGTATTTTTCTGCTTTTGTTGCAGAGAAACGCACATTCAAGGACACTTAAATAGTTTTGCTCACGGTCATGTTTCTCACCATGGAATTCATTTATTCTCTATCTGTACATCTTCTCTCTCTCTCTCTCTCTCTCTCTCTCTCTCTCACTCTCTCTCATTTTCTCCCTCAGACGCTCTTTTATGATCTTTATGTCATAGTCGTTTTCTCATTTGCTCTCTGGAGTACTATCAAGTCTCTGTATCCTTTTCTAATTTTCTGCCCGTGTTCATTCATCTCTCCAGTCTGACTTTCCCCACTGCTTGGTCAATACATATATTTTTTTTTCACCCTTTCCTTCATCTGTCCATTCATAAAGTGTTTCCTCTTACTACTTGCCCACATCCCACTCCTTCAGTAGGTACTCCCTGCCATTTTAAGCTCATCTCCTGTTTTTATTTTTGTCGGCTCTGTCCATGTGCTCCAGATGTCAAGAATCAAGAATGACTGAGATGAGGAACGACAAATGATAAATGTGACTAGGCTAAAAAATGGTAGCTTACGTAATATGATTATGTATCGTGAGCTAACGTCGTTGGCTAGCTAAGTGCGTTAATGCAGACACAAACGTGTATGAAAATTCAACATAATTATTATACTTTTCTAAAACTTTTTTTTTGGATTCGATTAGTTTAGTTGGATTCGACGCAGAGATTGGGTATGGTAATTATTACCGAAGTAGCTCTGCCTGGGATTTTAGTCCGGTCCGAATCCATAACGTTATAAAGTGTTCATTTGTAGTGCTTTTTGCCTTGTGACAATGTCCATTGTTAAAAGCGCTATATAAATAAAATTTTATTCAATTCAATTGAATACTTACTACAGACGTCATATCCTCCAGAACATTACTTAACAGACACATGACCTGAAATCGTAACCCATCCGAGTACCGGTACTTAACAAAATGTTTGAGCACGTTGTGTTTTTTGCGTCCTTGTTAAAAAGTCAGCAGGGTGTTGGCCAATGTTTGCCTATGAACTTTAGCGTGTTTGAATCTGGCTAGCATTAATTGTTATGTTTATATTCATGTTTTATTTTTTTTTTTTTCTGTACCAGAAGGAGAGATATGTATATGATAACTTTGCAGTCAGTCCCAGCTGACAAAAAAAGGTCCCCAGGACGTCCCCCGAATGTCCATGTGTAGACGTTCACAGGACGTCCAGGGGACTTTCGCTGAAATTCAGTTGTGTTATGATTTGCTATCCTCTGACGTCCTCGGAAGGTCCGCCGTCGAACTTTATAAACCGGACCAAATGCGGACCTAAGTGGACGCCCTAGGTGTGAATGTGTGCATGCATGGTGCAACTGACATCCCATCCAGGGCGTATTCCTGCTTCACACCGAGTGTTCCTGGGATAGACTGTGGATCCACAGCCATAAAGTGTCACGAAAACTGAGTGAAAGTGAATGAAATTCAATTGGAAGTAGTAGTTTATTTTGTTTTTTTTTTTCCTCTGGTCGTTGAATGAGAGAAGAAAATAAACCTAGCCTACTGAACCTACATTATTCTCCAACCTCATCCGGCATTATAGGTGAAGACTCGGAGCCGTTCTCTTGCAAAAAGGTAAGTAGCACAAAGTATTGACTAAAAGGGTGCCAGTAATTGTTACACACCTGTATTTAACAAAGATTTCTTTTTTTATAAACCTGTGTTGTGTTTGCAATTGTTTGATATCCATGAGAGCAGAGTATTTTTGTGATTTATTTATTTTTTTTAAACAAAAGATCAAAAGTTTAAACATTAAAGACAATTTTCACAGCTTTCTTTGCTCATATTTGCCAAGGGTGCCAATATTACATTTACATTTACATTTATTCATTTAGCAGACGCTTTTATCCAAAGCGACTTACAAATGAGAAAAATACAAGCAGTATTTAGTGGAGGGCAGTGCACTTATTTGCAACTTATTTGTAACTATTCATGTCATGGGTAACTTGCACATCTGTGAGGGCATCATTAATGCAGAAAGATATGTACACATTTTGGAGCAACGTATGCTGCCATCAAGAGCAGGACAACCCAGAACCACATTCTGCCCAGATTACAAGCGCATGGTTGCGTAAGCAGAGAGTGCGGGTGCTAGCATGGCCTCCCTGCAGTCCTGACCTGTCTCCGATTGAGAACGTGTGGCAATGACTGCCCCGTACAGTTGCGCAGCTGAAGAAATGCATAATGGATGAATGGGGGAAAATTCCGCCTGCTAAACTTAACCAACTGGTGTCTTCACTCAGCGCCCAAACGCTTAATAAGTGTTATTAAAAGAAAAGGTGATGTCACACAGTGGTAAACAGTCGACTGTCCCAACTCTTTTAGAGTGTGTTGCAGTCATCAGATATGAAATGAGTGTATATTTTCAAAAATAAATTAAATTCACAAAGTAAAACATCAAATAATGTGTTAATGATGTGTTTTCAATATAGTTCAGGGTGAACTGAATTCTCAAATGACTCTTTTTGTTTGTTTGTTTTGCATTTTCAATACTTTCCCAACTTTTTCAGAATTGGGGTTGTATATAGACCCCACATAACATTCATAACAAAGAAGCGCATCTTTATCAGGTGATTTGTATTTACGCATGAACTTTTTCTCCCTAAATTATATAGAATATTCTTTTAAGGCACAGTGTCTGAAGGGATGTGCTGAATTGTTGTTGTTTGCACACTGCTGTTTTGAATTGACAACAGAAAAGGCCAGTTTTTCTACGTCATATTTGCATGCATTTATGGTGAAGCCTCAATGACACCGTGGAAAATAACAATGCTTTGTATGTTATTATGGTAAACATTCTTCAGGGCTGAGACTTTTCTCACGGTCGCTTCATTGTTCATGGTCAAGATGGCAAATTGTAAAAGATAAATGTAGAGTGCGGGGAAAAGTGGAGAGTTAGAATTGAGTGCACCAGGGCATTGAGGATGTGTTATTCCAGTGGTATTCAGTGTCCATGTGTATTTTATAGAACAAACCAATGGCTATAGATGAATTGCTTTTTTATTACATTTCAATGCTGAGATATTCTTTATTAAAAAGAAAATGTTAAAGTCAAGGCTAAGTTTTTCACTTTTTGTTGTGTTTCTAAGTTGATAATACACTGAAGATGTGGCTTATACATATGTAAATGTTTTATTTCAGCTTCTTTGTGCATACAGCTATAGATATGAATGAATGAATGAATGAGTCTTTATTGGTCACATATACATTACAGCACAGTGAAATCCTTTTCTTCGCATACCCCGGCATGTTAGGGAGTTGGGGTCAGAGCGCAGGGTCAGCCATGACACAGTGCCCCTGGAGCAGAGAGGGTCAAGGGCCTTGCTCAAGGGCCCACCAGCGGCAGCTTGACAGTGACCCCTGACCTTCCGATCAGTAACCCAGAGCCTTAACCGCCAAGCCACCACTGCCACTGTGTATCTCAGACATCATACTGTAGTTGCCCTCTGTAAAAATCAGATAATTAAAATCAAAATGATTCAACCCCCATTGCAAATCAGGTTTATTGTCAAAATTTACAGACTTTCAGCTGTTTGCAATGAACAAATCAAACAAAATTCTCTCCCTCCCTCCCTCTCTCTCTCTCCCTCCCTCCATACCTCTCTCTCCCTCCCTCCCTCTCTCTCACTCCCTCTCTCTCTCTCTCTCACACCCTCCCTCCCTCTCTCTCCCTCCCTCTCTCTTTTCTCTCATCCTCCTTTTCAATCTTGTTTCAGTATCAGGTTTAAAAATGATCTTATTTGAAATTCCCCTAAATTGCTATTTCTGTTGTCATATTTATGTACTGCAATTGGATTATGATCATTTTGCCACTATTTACATTTGAAATGTGACTGCAACAGCCTGCCTTGAGATGAGCAAGTGCCATTTATTTGTTTATTTTTTAATTGTTCCACTTTTTTTTTTTTTTAATGTGTGCCTGTCACCATTGCAAATATACAGTCAGAGATAACAGTCACACTGGTACTGTGACCATCACAATTCTGCTCATTGATTACTGTGATCAGCTAAAATTGCTGTGATCTGTTAACTTTACCGTGATCTGATAATGTTACTATGATTAGCTAATGTTACTGCGATCAGATAACATCACAGCGATCAGCGATCAACTTTTCTGCATTCAGCTAAGGTTACTGTCATGATACTGTGATCAGCCCACATTACTGCAGTCAGCTAATGTTACTGTAGCTTTGCTGCGATCAGCTAACGTTACTGTGATCAGCTAACGTTACTGTGATCAGCTAACGTTACTGAGATCAGCTAACAATACAGAGATCAGCTAACATTACTGAGATCAGCTAACATTACAGAGATCAGCTAAAGTTACAGAGATCATCTAATGTTACTGGGATCAGCTAACATTACAGAGATCAGCTAAAGTTACTGCGATCAGCTAACGTTACAGAGATCATCTAACATTACTGCGATCAGCTAACATTAATGAGCTCAGCTAACATTATTGCGAACAGCTAACATTACAGAGATCAGCTAACATTACTGCGATCAGCTAGCATTACTGCGAACAGCTAACATTAATGAGATCAGCTAACATTAATGAGATCAGCTAACATTACTGCGATCAGCTAACATTAATGAGATCAGCTAACATTAATGAGATCAGCTAACATTACTGCGAACAGCTAACATTAATGAGATCAGCTAACATTACTGCGATCAACTAATGTTATTGCGATTTGCTAATGTTACTGCGATCAACTGAGGTTACTGCAATCTGTGAACATTACTGTGATCAGCTAACATTACCACAATCAGCTAACATACCTGGGATCGGCTAATTTTACTGCAATCAGCTAACCTTATAGGGAACAGCTAAAGTACTGCTATCAGTTAATCTTAATCTTAATCTTAATCATCATAAACTCACACATTTATGTAATAGCTATGTCAGATGTGCATTGCATACCTCGCAGCAAAATGTTAAAGTCTGGTACTCTAGTTAATCGTAAACATGGTTTGAAGTCAGTTGAGAACCGATCATCACTACTGGTTGGGTGTTACAAGTTAGGAAATGGGAATTTGATCAGAAAGTTTAAGCGCGTAGTAGGCTACCTTCGTCCACCACGTTATCAAGACATCTCTATTTCAGTATTAGGTTTGACAGCTGGAGAATGAAGATCAAGAGGTAAATAAAACCCTAAAAAAACAAAAAAAACAACTCTGGACCTCATCATAGCTAATTACAGCCATGACTATAACAGTTCACCCATGAGTGGCTTTGCAGGGCATTTACATTTATGGCAAAAAAATCTGTGAAAGCACAACTTTCCAATCAGAAGTCCATCCATCCATCCATCTTCTATACCACTTATCCTTTTCAGGGTCACAGGGAACCCAGAGCCTATCCCAGGGAGCATCAGGCACAAGGCAGGGTACACCCTGGACAGGGTGCCAATCCATTGCGGGGCACAATCACATACACATTCACACACCCATTAGACACACCAATCAGCCTACCATGCATGTCTTTGGACTGGGGGAGAAAACCCCCACAGCACGGGGAGAACATGCAAATTCTGCACACACAGGGCCACAGTGGGAATCAAACCCCCGACCCTGGAGGTGTGAGGCAAACATGCTAACCACTAAGCCACTTCTTTTGGGAGAAGGTACCAACTGTTCAGACAGAACTTCTCTGTTTGGAGAATAGACCCAGACAGGCCCAGACACGCAAAGGCAAGAAAAAGATTACTGAGATGGATGGGGTAAGATATAGATACATGAGGTGAGGAAGATAGGAGGTGGCAGTTATGTTCAAATATGATATTATGATAATCCGTGTACTCTGTCATCCAATAAGATGTTAACTTCCTTGTAATTAGTGTACTATGTCATCCAATAGGATGTTGATTTCATATGAGTTCTTTGCTGAATGTAAATGTAACCTTATATGCTCCAATCTTCTGTCTTAACCCTCGTAGCACTCTGAGATAAGGTATGGTTGGTGCGCACGTTTTTTTCTTAAATAATAGATTTATTAAAGGTATTACTGAATAATACATCATGATCGACTCTTCTCTCCGTGCTTTGATGTTAGAACTTCCAAGCGTTTGGGCAAAATGGAGTTGCATCCCCTATACCAAACTTCTCTTCTTTTCTTCAACCCTTTTCTTCTCCCTTTCACTGCTCAGCGTCTTAGAATTTCAGAAGCAAGCACACCAAGCTAGCTTCAGGCCTACTTCTTTTCATTCCTGTTTTGCACCTGTTGCTTCCTAGACGTTTCTGTCCATCTCCAGGATTCTCTAACTGTCGGGTCATCAGGTACAATGTCCTCCATAACACAACCAGAGGAAAATGCTTTCTGCCCTCTTCCAATCTTGAAATGACAAGGGACTGAACCAACACCTGGGTAGTCTCCATGGAGATAAATGGCTGGATGTTTTTAAGGAGAAATCTGCATGGCTGAGGTTATACAGGTTAACATGGTGTAGGCTTCACAAACATTCTGCCACTGTTTCTGACTTCATGCTATTCTTACTTGTTAGTCACGTGAGTTTTAATTTTATCAGTCCTTATGTGGCAACCGCAGTAACTGTAGTTAAATGAATAATAAGGTAGTTTTGTGGTACCATAGTTCTATAAAGCTAACCCTAGCTTTGTAAGCATATGTGTTTATATTCAGTTCCTGCATGTTTACTTGCCCACCAAACTCTCAAACTCCAGAGTGTGCAGTCAGTTTTTTTTTATTTATTTAATTTTGTCTTCATTGTAATAGTAGATTTCTATCAGTTTTCATCACTGATTTCATCCCTTTCCTCTGCTGATGAATTAATGCCAATGTATGCATTACAAATAACTTGATATGTCTCCTCTTCCATGTGTGTGAGGTTTGTGATATTAATGCCCTGGAGCTGATGAAAGGTAGAAGTAACTGTTTTATATTTCACAATAGAAAATGATCTCACATCCCTTGCCATGTATTCTCCAACCTCATCAGGCATTATAGGAGAAGACTCAGAGCTGATATCTTGGCAAAGGGAGGTAGCACAAAGTATTGACTAAAAGAGTGCCAATAATTGTTGCACACATATATTTAACAAAGAGGGTTTATTTTTTTATTTTTTTTTTTATAAACCTGTGTTGTGTTTGCAATTGTTTGATATCCATGAGAGCAAAATATTTTTGTGAATTTTTTTGAACAAAAGATAAAAAATGTAAATAATAAAGACATTTTTAACAGACTTCTTTGTTCATATTTACTAAGGGTGCCGATATTAGTGGAGGGCACCGTATATGACGATAGAAGATCCACATATCTCAACTGTGGCAACCTCTTAGATCTTTTATCCACAGGTCCTTTATTGCCACAACAAAAATAAGTTCTTTGAATATATTAAAATTAGACATGACAGACAGATACATAGTTGAAGAAGTTTTATGGCTTGAAACTGTTACTGTACATGTTTATGTATCTTGGTTTAGGCTATTACCACTGTATCAGGAACACAACCAGACCACGCTATTTCAATAAGATTGACTTTCGACCTATAGTTCGTGTCTTTTACTCATTATTTCTCACAGTCCATAAGCTCCCATTTCTCAAAACAGTGTTTTCGTGTGTCATATCACAACCAAGTGGCATTTAATGAGACAAATGGGGCATTTTGAGGCATTTAATGAGGAGCAGAAAGCTGTGTGTATCCAAACTATGACCCACTGCAATTTTTAAATAGCCCATGAGGTATTGTAGGAATAAAATTCAATTTGGCACACAATTAAGGAAAGTTAAAAAAAAATAAAAATCTGTATCTCTATTTGTAACTGTAGCCTATTTAAAGCTAATGTGGGTGTGGCCTAAAGCAGAAGGGTTTTGGTTTCTTTGTCTGACTGTTTGTTTGTACAGTTTTATTAAAACCTCAGAAGTAGAAATGGAGCACTGTCAGCATGGTGTGTGAATTCTGGCTCTCACAATTCCTCATCCTCAGTTACATCACTCCAGTTCATAACTGATCTCAACTACAAATGTGCACTAGACTGTTTGTTTGTTTGTTTGTTTAAATCCCACTCATCTAGTTATTATATTTGTTTGTTCCTTCCTACAACATTTCCTAATGAATTTTTGTTCTATTTCCCAAAATGTAAACAACCTAGTAGCCTAATTTAACCACCATGACCCTGACCAGAGACATACAAAGGAGAAATGAAAGAAGGCTACCAATACAACGCACAGCACTGTGCGTTCATGTTAAAGAAACAACAAAGATAATCTAAATGCATAAGATTTCAGGCATGCTGGCAAAATGAATATGGGTCACCAAGAGAAGTGTGTGTTTAGTTTGTCAGGAATCAGTTGCGGTAATGAAGGAGTATAATTTTATTTTAGGTTTTCAAGTAGTGCACTGGGGCTGAATGAGAACATTAGGTGAAACTGGCAGCCTGTCAGCAAAACCAAACCGGGTTTTGTTGGGGTTCTTTTTGATGGTGGTGGTGGGGGGCTGTGATCCAAGATGACTGACAGTCACCTTTGCGATGTGCTTCAACAAAACTTACATCTGACTTGACAGCAATATTTCAGTCTAATGTACAACATCGTTGCATCATTACAATTATTAACTAGTCAGTGAAATCTGCAAAATCTTTATTTACACAACACTGTCAAGCATTCAGGAGAAAGCCTGACTCACATACTGAGATATTCACTTAAATTAAAAGGCAATGTTAGTGCATGGATGTTTTCAGGTAGGCCTAATTTTTATTATTATTTATTATTACAGCGTGTCTGTGGCCCGTGCCTCCATTTAATTGTCCTTCTGCCGCCAAGAGGAAAGTCAAACACCCGTGACTTAGGGAAAATAGATATCTATCACAATCTGTAGCAGCAAGCAGCAGTCATGCAGTTTAATTAAGAAAAAAAAAAGAGGGGAAAATGGAGAAAAGCTCCTCTGCATGAAGCTATAAATCCCAATAAATACAGTATGCCATTGCACACCATGGCACTTTTATATGACAAACAGTTGGACACCAAATGGACATCAAGTTGCATTTAATATTAATGAAGGAGCTTATCCTAGCTTATTTGTTTGTGGCTGGATGTCCTTGTGTGAGCTCTGCAAGGTGGAAAGTGTTATCTGAAGTGATATCCAAAGTATCTTCAGGTTTTTCAGGATTGTACAGCACAGTTAAGAGCATATGTCGGCTTCATTTGAGCTAGTCACCCACTGATCTGACATTTGCCATTCATTTTTATTTTGTTCAAAGACCATACTATCAATGTCTATTCAGTAATTAATTTCTGAAAAAGAAAGGAATGCTCTTTAAAATGTCAGGCCTGTTGTGCCTCCCTCTGATACCACCTAATGGCATTTGGTTCTCTGAACTTCTAAACCAGCACCTCACAAGTCATAATTATGAACAGCTGTATATAAGGATGCATTTTCATATAATCTGCCCTGTCATTAAAATAGACTCTAACTTGGTATCCATGGACTTCCCATGTTTGGTGAGCCTGGTCTGATTTAATTTGGCCAATAAAAAAGCAGCTATCAAACCATTTTAATTTTGAGTGTTAGCTTTGTCTGCCTCTACATATATAATGCCCTCCAGAATTATTGGTACCCTTTATAAAACTGAGAGAAAATGGTTGTATAAAATAAACATTTACACACAATGATAAAGACTTTTCTGCCTACACAATAGTAGAAAAAGAAAAGACGTAGGAATGTCTTTGTCCTAACAGGTGAACAAGTAATCAAATTTCAAAACAAAATGGTCACGAGTGGTCACTAGTGATGAGAGATGGTATCATGTATCTGGATGTTTCAGCCTAAAACAGGCTGATTGCCTCTGCCAGGAGGTTTAGACTTGGCCATACACAGACCGTTCAACAAGATAATCATCCAAACATTCTTTAAATCAATATGGAAATGGTTTAAGAAACACAAAATCGATATCAAAGAGATTCAGTGCTGTTATTCTCTCAAGGGCAGGCATGACAAAATTGTAGTTGTAAGGGTGCCAATAATTTTGAAACTAGTGTTCTGTAGAGAAAAAAAAATGTGTTTGGAAAAATAGTACACAATGTTCCTGAATGTTTCATCAAATGATCACTTTTAGGAAGTTATTCATTTTTGCCAATAATTCTATATGGGACTCCTCTACAGTTACTGGCCCCCATTAACCGTCATTAGTTTTCCATGTTAAAACTAGGTACAAACCAAAAGATACAGGACAGGGGGACTCAAAATACATACTACTTTCACTTTGGCTCAAATGTAGATGTACTACGAATGTCTGGCAAAAAAGAGTCTATTCTAAAGCTTTGTTTACACATTTATGTGTTCAATAGGGAAGATTTTCTGTCATCACTTACCTGAGGAAATCAAAGATGCTTGAATGGAAAGATTGAACAAACCACTTCATCCAACCTGATATCATGTACACAATTACAACTGGGCAGTTAGATCCCAAGACTACATGTAAGGCAATTGTTTATTAATAGTCATGTCTTTTTATTAAAGGGGTCATATGATGGTTTTTAATATTTTCCTTTTCCTTTAGTGTGTAATGTATCTGTTTGTGCATGTATAAGATATGCAAATTTACAAAGCTCACAAAGGGGTTTATTCTACGTAACAGAGAACACTGCTCCAGACCCGCCTAAAACACCTCGATCAAAGTCCAGATATTACTTCCACAAACGTCTACGTCACAGTTTGAAATATCAGCATAATGCCACCATAATTGTTTAGTTTTTAATGCATTTTTTAATGTTTTTACAGTGAAGAAGACAAATTAAACGGTTATAACATCGTATCGGAAAGGTAAGAGAGTTACAATATCAAAACTTACCATGCTCTGTTCAAGTCGCACTTGCAAAGTTGGTTCGGATAGATCTGCTCGATCATCCTCATTTTCAGAATCTGACTCGGGCTCGAACCGATACGGTAAAACCGACGACATTATTAACTGAGTTTATAAAAGCTTTCCACTCCTTGGAAGCTGAAGCTCACGATTATGATAAGGGGCATTACATTTCCGACACACGCTTGAAGTTTTTGGCCAATCACAACGCAATAGGTCAGCTGGCCAATCAGAACATTCTGGGCTTTTTAGAAGGAGGGGCTTTGTAAAAACAGGAACTCAATCAGAGCATTTCAGACAGACTGGAAATAGAGGTACTGCAATAATGTGCACTATGTGAAAAATGTTGTTTTTTTAAAACATTAAAGCATGTTAACCTATTCTATTATACCCAATAAACAAAATAATGAACTTTTAAAAAGCATCATATGACCCCTTTAAGACATAGATCTGACAGTCAACTGTCTTCCAACATCACATTTATAATGGTGCACACACACACCAATTATTTATTCATTCCGTAATCTTCAGAAGCCGCATAATCCGGGTAACTGTTGCAGTGGATCCGGAGCCTATCCCTTGAACACTGGGTTCAAGAGAGAAATAGACCTTGGATGGGACAGGGTGAGGACTGGCAGTACACAGAGCTGAAGATTGAACCCTGGAGCTATGAGGCGTTAACAATGCCTGTTGCGCCACAGAAATCCTTCACAAATTCTTTTCGAATTCAATCAGCAGTCAAAGAACATTTCAACCACTTTTCTAAACTTGCCAGTAGTCAGTTTTCAGTTTTCTTGCACTCTCTCCTTCTCATCGCACACACACTCGAGCATGAAATGAAGCTGTTGTACTATGGATATGAACAATTGAGTAACATTCTCTCAACTCATATTAAACCCCGTGCTCGGTGTGTGCATACAGACTTGCAAGTGTGTGTGTGTAACTAAAACAAATCATCTGTGGTTAATTCTCTTTTACTGTATCCCAAACCATATAAATACAGCAGCCCTTAGAATGAGGGTATAGACTTAGAATGAGAGTTGAAATAGACCTACAAGAAACTATAAACAAAAAGCAGAGGATATGGCGTTCGCTAATGGACGTTCTGCCTCAATCTTGCATCTATGATGAATGTTAACATATGTTGATGACATAAATGTTGATAAGCTTTATGAGCTGTTCATGAGCTATCTCTTTTATTCTCTGCCTCTAGCAGTGTGTTTGTAGGTTTAACCATGAGGACAGAAGCCGGAATGATCCATTAACCCTGCACTGTGTAGCCATGGCAATGGCCCATATTTACTGCTCTATACACATCTTTACTCGATGAAATCATTTTCAGTGCCGCAAAGCAGACAGACGGCAGTGATGCTTTGTATTTCTTTATCATGTCAGGCAGTATCACACTTTCCCAGAGAGTGATGAAAATGTATTGTGTATCATAATAATAATCATGCATCTTATTGCTGTCTCTGATCCCATCCTCTGTCAAGATAAATTCTCTCTGTATGTTCTCCTTTTAGCGATGCTTCCTTGCATTGTAAAATTGGTTTGAGTGTGAGAAAGGGGAGACTTCTTCTTCTTATTATTATTATTATTATTCATGCATTCATTCATTCATTCATTCATTCATTCAGATTCCGTAATTATAAACTTCAGTATTCTTAGTCAACGCTGCATGGATCTCTCACATATACACACACATGCACATGCTCAAACAAGCAAGAGACAAGTTGCTCAAGTCACTTGCTGCTTGAGTTGTGAGTCTCTTGTGTATGTATAGTGACTGCTACTTGAGGGGGTTTCGCTCACTGCCAGTTGGATGAATGTCCTACCTGACTAAGCCTGTGATTGTCCATTCCAGGGGGAATTTGACTTTGAGGAAGTGGCAACGTTCTTCCTGTAGATGTGGAAATTGTTGGGAAATCTTAATACTGCAATCTGCAGTACTGGAACACTCATACGTAACAGCCAATATAAAACCCATGCAGGCATCGTCTCTGCATTAAGTGTGCTGAAACCGTAAGTGTTTACACAATAAACCATTTACAGTTGATGTACAGTACTGATGTGCTTAATTCAACAGAAATCACATAAGAAAAAAATATATTTATTTCTGTAGGGGGATTGTATTTGTCAATGCCAAACTTTGATGAAATTCTCTTCCCAGAATTGGAAAGTAGGGGCTCATTTCCTTTGAGACGCTGCCAAGGAGCTACTGGACTCACAGACCAATTATGTTTTCAGTCTTTTAGCTCTGAGTTGTTGAAATGTGTCCAGAATGAGCTTATCAGTTACTGCACAAAACTAGTTGATATGCTTTTTATTACAATTTTAAAAACTTCTGTTCTGGAATTTACTACAAAAATGTCTTCTTAATCAAAATTATTTTCTACATGTTTCGTGCAGTATTAAAATATCACAATGTTTCCATAAGAAATAACTGCTTTTAAATTAAGCTACAGAACAACAATTATCTACTGTAGGGTATATACCAAGGCAATAAAATGACTGATAATTGCTAACAAATTAAGCAAAACAATTCAGGAAATAAATCCTATAGTATTGTTGAATGCTTGATTCTGATTGGTCAGATGGTGTTGATTCAATTTCTATTACAGCAGCTCTGACAGTAGGCAAATCACAGGTTTATATGAGTGAAAAGTGCATTCTATTATGCAACCCTTTTAAATTACTATGAAGGTATAAAAAGTGTAGATATATATAGAGATATATAAGTATTTACGGAGAGCTATATATTTTGAGAAAACATTACCATTTCCTTATAAATTAGTAAATTGTCTTCCAGTCTGAAGTTGTCTCTGTATAAAAACAGCATAATCACCAAAATGGTCATTGTCTGATTGGCTCTTTTTAGCATGAGCATGTGAAAATCCAAACAGTGTCTTGGTCTTCTAAAGCATGTCCTGATATACCAGACATGTCGGTGTGACCGTATCAGAACAATAACATGGTGATAAAGCTGATGCCTCACCATCACGCTGATATTTGAGCTTGGTGAAGTCTTCCAAATCTCAGTCAGAATTATTATCTGTGGCCAGGCTGTTCTGAAAGGTCAAAGCCTGACATGTCAGATAAGGTGCACTAGGTAATTATTACAGTCTTTTGAAAACGCTCGTTTATCTTTATGCTCTGAGAGTCGTGACAGCAGGGGCATTTGACGTAAACACACTTTGTGAAGTGTGAGAAAAACACAGTGGTATTTCTTGACATTTCTTATCAGAATAAAAACCCGTTGCTCCCACCCCCACCAACTATCTCTCTTTATAGTCTATATATAATATATATTTTCATATTATATATCTATAGAATACAGCGCAGGTTCCCAACCCTGGTCCTGGAGTAACCTGGGCACGAGAAGGGAATTCACTCTGAATGTAATGCCAGTCAATTGTAGAGCACCATACACACACACATTCACACACTCATTCATGCCTATTTTGGGATGGTGGGAGGAAACCAGAGGAAACCCACATGGGCATGGGTAGATCATTCGAAACTCCACATGTACAGAAACCTGAGGATTAAACCAGGGACCCCGAAAGCTATTCGGCAGTGATGACACTTGCGGTGCCACCATGTTTCCCTGCCTTTTTATTTATTCCTGATTATGGCTCAGTCATTTTGGGTTGTCTGACATGGTTTCATCACCAAACTCTGACATGCATTTGCATTCAAATCTGTGTACTGTGACACTGTGACACCAGCTCTGAGAGTCAGGAATATTGATTATACTGTATATTGACAATGTGCTGTGACTTATTTTTATCACTGTCAAAAACAGAGAGAAAAAAAGGAATTAAGTACGTAGGTTGAACTAACGGTGTAAATATTCCAGATGCTCAGACCAAAAGGGGTGTCTTTTAGAACATGCCAGTTCATAACTGGTGAAATGCCAGAAATTGAGCATTTTAATGCAGTTGATAAAAGGCATAGTGGGACTCTGGCATGTGCCTATAGAGTATGTAGCATAACTTTTATAAATAAATAATATTAGAAAGGTCTCTACCTTTTAAAAACAAATCCGTCATTTAAGAGGAACATATTGAAGTCATCTAGAAGCCATTAATGGTCCTATAGGATCCGTAATTACCAGAGTCGCGTAGTGACAATGTTCTTGGCAGAGTAATTCATCTCAGTTAGCAGCTTGTTATTAATCTCAGTTAGCAAGCAATGCAAGGTTTTG
Organism: Ictalurus furcatus; assembly: GCF_023375685.1. NCBI lineage: Eukaryota > Metazoa > Chordata > Actinopteri > Siluriformes > Ictaluridae > Ictalurus > Ictalurus furcatus. The sequence goes on from NC_071274.1 coordinate 17,132,023, forward strand.
CGATGGTCACAGCCTTGACAGACACTTAATGTCTACCTAAATATATTGTTTCATCAACAAAACTGGACTTAAATACAGTATGTTGCAAAATTTGCACTGGAATGACCACAATGTTTAAAACCGTAAAACCATGATCATGAAATGAATCCAAATATTACATGAGATAAAAAAAATCTGAAAGATTTTAACACTACACTTTGCAATCTAAGGCTCCTCAGGGGTTCTTTGGATGGTTCTAGCTTAGCTCTACTTCCCCAGAAGGACAAACTGAAGAATGTTTTAGGATGTTAGATGGACTATATATATATATATATATATATATATATATATATATATATATATATATATATATATATATATATTTTTCATATATTTCACATATTTAATCCTGTAATTCCCAGTTGTTTTGTGATGGATAATCAATATGGTGTATATGAAGTGTCTGTTCACCAGAATAAAGGCTACAGATGAGCAACAAAGGAAAAAAAACTGCAAATCAAGTTCTTCTGACTGATTACCTTTATCCTGTGATCAAACATTTCTATCCTGATGGGAGTGGTCTCTTCCAGGAAGACTCCGTCCCCATCCCCCAGGCATGAATGAACCAAATCGAACATCTATGGAAGATTGTGGAGTGATGTCCACCATTATCAGTGAAACACCAGCTGAGGAAATTATTATTATTATTATTATTATTATTATTATTATTATTATCAATAATAATAATAATAATAATAATAATAATAATAATATTTATGTACTTATTTATTTATGTATTTATTTATTTTGAAGAATGGTGTTCACACTGAAACTGCTCTGGCATCTTGTGGTGGTCCAACCTGTCTGCGTGTGATTGTTTCATTACTATTGTAAACAATAGACTTTATTCAAATACTTACAGTATATCATGATAAAAGATAACAATATTGTTGCACTGTGGTGAATATACATCATCAAAAGCCTGAAACCCCAAGGTTTCTTTGGAGTTTCTGAATGGGAAGCCCTATGTTATAGGGTTCTATACCCTTTATGATGCTAGATGAAACAATTTTTTTTTCTAAGGGTGTATTTATTTCAAGCTGTATGGGCACCCCTGCTGTCTGATGTTATGCCAGTGCCAGATTCTGCTTCACTTCTTCTACTACTGCTGTGTTTCCTGCTTGTGGACTTGCGGGATTCATCCTGATGCTATACGCCTACTCTGTTCCTCCTGTTTCTTCATCTGGAGCCTTCTGCACATGTGGCTCCCCTACAGTGTCCTCCACTAATATTGGCACCCTTGGTAAATATGAGCAAAAGCGACTGTGAAAAATTGTCTTTATTGTTGAACCTTTTGATCTTTTTTTTAAAAAATTCACAAAAATGCTCTACTCTCATGGATATCAAACAATTAAGTAAATAAAACACAGGTTTATATAAAATATATTTGTTGAATATAGGTGTGCAACAATTATTGGCACCCCTATGAATTCATATGAGAAAAATATATTTTAAGTATAATCCCATTGACATTTTACATTTTTTTGTACAACTGGATGACTAGGAACAGGAAATTATTCTACCATGACTTCCTGTTTCACAGGGGTATAAATATGAGGTAACACATAGGCCATATTCCCTTCATTCATAACAATGGGTAAGACCAAGCAATATAGCTGTGATGTGCGGCAAAAGGTTGTTGAGCTTCACAAAATGGGAAGTGGCTATAAGAAAATAGCACAAGCACTGAAAATGCCCATTTCCACCATCAGGGCAATAATTATGAAGTTCCAGATAAATGGAAATGTTATGAATCAACCTGGAAGAGGACATGTGTCTATATTGTCTCAACACATTGTGAAGAGGATGGTTCGAGTGGCCAAAAAATCTCCAAGGATCACAGTTGGAGATCTGCAGAAGTTAGTTGCGTCTTGGGGTCAGAAAGTCTCCAAAACTACAGTCCAAAGTCACCTACATCGCCACAAGTTGTTTGGAAGGGTTTAAAAAAAAAACTCTACTCTCATCCAAAAACAAACTCGAGCATCTTCAGTTTGCCAGACACTACTGGAACTTCAAATGGGATTGGGTTCTATGGTCAGATGAAACCTAAATATAGCTTTTAGGCAATAAACACCAGATCAAAATCAAGGTCCAAAACATACATCATTATTGACAAAATCAATGTCCATCAAAATCAAAACCACAAAATCAAGGTCCTGCCATGGCCATCTCAGTCCCCTGACTTGAAACCCATGGAAAACCTGTGGGGTGAATTGAAAAGGAGAGTCCACCAGTGTGGATCTCGAAATTTGAAGGATCTGGAGAGATTCTGTATGGAGGAATGGTCTCAGATCCCTTGCCATGTATTCTCCAACCTCATCATGCATTATAGGAGAAGACTCGGAGCTGTTATTTTGGCAAGGAGAAGTGGCACGGGTATTGACTAAAAGGGTGCCAATAATTGTTGCACACCTATATTTAACAAAGTTTTTTATTTTTTATTTTTTACATAAACCTGTGTTTTGTTTGCAATTGTTTGATATCAATGAAAGCAGAGTATTTTTGTGAATTTTATTAACAAAAGATCAAAAGGTTAAACAATAAAGACCATTTTTTCACAGCCTTCTTTGCTCATATTTACCAAGGGTGCCAATATTAGTGGAGGGCACCGTACATACCCTAAAACAGTTTGTGCCCAAGACTCAGTTTTGCATCACTGTATATACTCTAGATTTATACCACTTAAGATATACTTGAATAATCATAAAGACTTTCCTGTGCTCATCCCATGACTCATATTCGCAATAGTCATAGGGAATGTACTTAGTACTGTGGTATTATAGTATTTAGTACCATGTACTTAGTACTATTTGCCTTTAATCTTCTACAACTGCATACTGTAATGATTTATAATCCCACTATCCTGCGTCACCCAGAAGAGGACAGCTGGATACGTCCGGATTTCTGTAAAGCTGCTTTGTGACAATGTATCTTGTTAAATGTTCAATACAAATACAAAATAATTGAACTGAATTTTCAAAAGTAAGTAGTAAGTAGTATTGCAAGTTAAAGACTAAGACATAGAATTACCCGTTTTATCATTCCGCCATTCGGTCAGCGTTTTTTGTCTCAGATATGCTGAATGCACAATACAGATATATGTATATGCGGTGCCTGCACATGGTGGTGCATGTTAATGTTGTGCATTTGTTGTTCTGCTAATGCATTAGCAATGCTCTTTCATTTCACCTCTTTCATGTGAACAGACTCAACCGCTTCCACTATATGAACGTGAGACAAAACATAAGATAATCAGTGTGCACATGCTTCAAAATATTATTTTATTTATGTTAGTTATTTACATTCTTACAATCCAATATGCATTAATAATTTATATATAAATACTGATAACACTTAGCATTAAGGTTCCCTAAACTAACATGTACTGCATTAATAAGCATTAACAAATGTCAACTTGCCATTCAACATACTTGACATTAATTAAAGAATTCGTAATGTTAACGAAGTAACAAAATAAATGTATTAAAAGTCACGTATTATGTGTATGTATTGATATTTAAAATCAGTCAATAAAAAAATAAATAATGTAAAAAAAATTATGTTTATATACTGTACTCTGTTCTCCAAGGGTGTAAATATTAGAATGTGTTTTTCAGCCTCAGTTCTGAAATTAGCCAGTTAACAACGGCAGACATGTTCATTTAGGTTTATTATTATTAGATTTTAAAAAATATAAGAAAAAAAGAACCATCAATAACAAGTGTTATTGGTCTGTTCATGTAAAATAATCTGTTAAATAATGTCAGTTAAGGGAACCTTAATGCAAAGCCTTACTGAATATCCTCACCAATACAACGGTCAGGACGACATTCACAATAAACGGACATGACACTATTTCCCCTGCGAGAATTACACATGCAGTCATACACACTGAAAAATTAACCCATCATGGATATCTGGGACTCAGATTCATGTGCTCAAGGACTGTTTGGATGAACGTTTATTTCCTTTAGCACTGAATATAATTCCATACTTGCAGCCACAGTATATATATTTTAGATGCGTAAAGCTGATTAACTTGTTACAAACACTTGCCGCATCCCTTTTAATCAAAATGCTTTTAAGACAGTTTCAGATTCAGAATGACCTACAAATTTTTATTTCACAGTACACATTATATTATGTATATAATTCAAATCATGGCTGTGCACAGTGCATTTTCATTACGGTCATTTCTATTTTATCACATGCAGGTGGGTACATATGGTCCTTTGTGTAATATTTATTTGACTCCATCCTGCAAAAATGAAATAAAAAGACAATATAATTATATAAGCCTGAGGTATCACACTGGGCATTGTACAGTAAAAAAGCCTGGAGAAAGTAATTCTTATTGCAGGTAAGCTATTGAGTCTTATGTTATTGTTTTTATCTGTTTCCTTCGATGAAAGTCTTGAGTTTTGACCATTTTCTTCTATTCAATGTTCGATAATCAGTTATGATTCTTAAAAAAAAAGGACATCAGACATCATCTCTGTATTTCCAGAGCTATAGCAAAGACAAAAATGAACAAGCGTGACACAAGAACCCCAGCGTTTTGGACAGAGCCATACAGAAACCAAACAGTAGATACCAAACAGACAGAGTTCCTGAATCAAAAAGCAGACCACCTTTAAATACTACAATTCTGACGAAAGTCCTGCTGGTCGGTTTAGAGTCCAGTTTCATGGACCCCAGAAGTATTAGTCCAATCATAACTTGCTGGGTGCCATTACAAAACTGGTATGATGATCTGGGATGACTACATGTCACATATGGTTCCATGGACTACTTCACAGTCCAGCATCCATCTGCACGACAGCCAAGCCAGGTGGAACATCGGCGACCTTCTTATTCCTGCGCACTAAATTGGTCAGGTTGCGTAAGGATGGTGTGGCTCTCAGCAACAGCTTCTTGAGACTGGCGCGATACTCCTGCCGGATGAGACAGTAAAGCACTGGATTGAGACAGCTATTGGTGTGTGCGAGGCACACAGTAATGGGGAAAGCGTAGGCCTGGGCGTTATAGAAGGCCTTGCTAAATGGCACCAAGTCGAACTTGATTAAGACCCCCCAAAGTGTCAGTGCCTGGTTGGGCAGCCAGCATAGGAAGAATGACAGGACCACAATGGTGACAGATCTGGTGACTTTGGAACGGCGCTTGTGCCTCCCTCGTTCACTGTCTGAGCCGGGGATCCCACTAACTCGTCTTTGCAACACGAAGCGCAGCAGAAGTAGGTAGCAAACACAGATAATAATCAGTGGAATGACAAAACCCAGGAGCACTTTTTGTGTCTGATAGAGACCCAGCAAAAGCTGTGGATCCCAGTTTCCCAGGTCTGAGAAGCGTACAAGGCAAAGTTCATCATCTGACACTTGTGCCGTGGTTGAGTAGACAGCATGAGGCAGCGTTGCCAGCAGAGACACGAGCCAGATGGCCACACTTGCCCATTTCACCTCGGTCGATGCCATCTTGGGGCTGTGCATGCGTAAGGACGAGGCCAGAGAACAGTAACGCGCCACACTCATAGCTGTCAGGAAGAACACACTGGCATACATATTCATGGTAGTGACTGAGCTGATAATCTTGCACATGACCTTGCCAAATGGCCAGCGAAAGTCCAACGCCGTGTCCACAGCCCAGAAGGGAAGTGTCAGTACAAACTGCAGGTCCGTTATAGCCAAGCTCATGACAAAACAGTTTATGGATGATTGCTTGAGCCGGTGCCGAGATTTGAGCAGATACAGTGCCAGCAAGTTCCCCACCAGACCGAGAGCACACACCACCAGATAGACGAGTGCGATTACGACGCGCATGGCCATACTCGAGGTGTCACCATACAGCTCTGGCATGGCTTCTTTAGACAACAGCTGGAGCCAGCATCTCAGAGAGAGGTTACGTTGGGTCCCGGTGCTCCGGTTCCACAGATCTTCACCTTCATCTACTCCGGGTCCACACAGCCCCAATCCAGGCAACGAAGAAGTACTGCTGATGTTGTGCTGCATGCCTGTCTTCACAGAATTACAAACTTCTAGTGATAATCACAGAAACAAGCAAGCTGTTTTAGAAATCTCGAACATGGATAATAATTAGTAATACGAGGTAAGAAACAACACAGAAGTTTCCATTTCGTCCATGTTTGCTTCTGAAATCTATTTCCTTAGTTCTGAATTGGATCTTGTTTCTGGTTGTTGCCGTTGAACGCCTTAAAAATGTATTATTTCACGGTCCATTTTTACTAGGTGAGGTAAACAGAGAGGAGGAAAAGAAAACCGGTCGAGTTGTCTGTTCCTCACTCGCAGCTCAGTGCTCTCGCGCCGCGCTCGCGCTGCAGTTTATATCCGTCACGCGCGCGAGGGAGAGAGAGAGAGAGAGAGAGAGAGAGAGAGAGAGAGAGAATTAGGATATGAGGTAAAAGATGTGGCGGGAATTTCTTTTCCTCAGAAAGGCAGTCACTTTAACTTTGGAATAACAATTCTTATTCGTAACAACTTTATTTAAATTAATTTATGGTACCACATCAGAAACACGGAAAAGTACTGTTTGGTACCTTCATTTCTGAATGTTTTAAATGAAGGGCTAAAGTAGTCCTGAGGACAGAAGATGGTCAGGAGATGTTCATCAGTTATCAGTGTTGAAAATTCCTTATAACGAGGCATTAAATTGAATGGTGCTGGTATCAAGGAAAGCAGTCCAACTCGGCTCAAATTCAAATTCATCCCCTGATTATAGAAAAGTCACACACCTTCATATGTGGAAGGCAATATTTCAAATTGTCTTATTGGCATTTTCAAGGAGATAAAGAATTTGTAGAAATTGTAGAAGTGATGGTGATAGTAGCTAATGAAGAAAAGGAATGCCCCTTAAATTTACATTTTTAACAGAATAGTCCAGAGGTGCCCAAACATTTCCAGGGCAAGGCCCCCCAAATGGTATTAACATTTGACCAAGGCCCCACTTTTGCAAGATGTCTTTAAAACACATAAAAAATACAGACTTCTGAATATATCTCCCTTTTTTTATTATTAATAATTACATCTTACATCTTTACATTACATTCCATTACATTAGGAATTGAGTGTGTGTGTGTGTGTGTGTGTGTGTGTGTGTGTGTGTGTGTGTGTGTGTGTGTGTGTGGTTGTCTGAGAGTGAGAAAGAGAAAACATACCAGTGGGAGGGATGGGCTTTGTGGCTCCTACCAAATTGTTGAGGCCCCCTGGGTGCCCCCTGGCCGCGGCCCCCACTGTGAAAACCACTGGAATAGTCTCTTACAAGCTTACATACTAAAATGATCAAGCTGTGTTTCTGGATGGAAATATTTTTATTCAAATAACCGTTAAAGATTTAATTCAACATGTGTTTTGTAGATGTGTGCACTAGTCTTTATTTATTCTTTAAATACATGTGTATGTGTGTGAACGCTTCAGGCACCAGCACCTCTTTAAAATGAGATAGTGTGGGTTTTAGAGAATTTCGATAACCAGGTTTGTCCTCTTTGCATTTTATAACTTATCAATATTGTTACATATGTTATCTCACTGCAGGGTTTATTGGCATGCAAACATAACAGAGGGAAAGAGAGTGAGAGAGAGATGAGAGAAGGTACGTTGTTAGCATTCCTTATATTTTCTCAGTCTTTGCCGCACAAGCTGCCTGATGGCCCTGTTCTCCTGTCTGTGTTGCATGTCCTCATCTTTAGCCCCATCTGAAAAAAAACCTCCCACCTTCATATGTTTTTCCCTATAACGCATCTCTAGGTCACAGTAAATGCAGATACCCACAATCTAAAAGGCTTTCTGATGAGAGGAGTAGACTGTATAGGCAAGCACATGCTGATGCTAGACCTCATAAGATATGATTTTCTATTGGTAACTTATGTACGAATACATTAGTTATCCACACAGAATGTGCAACCCTATGGAAGTATTTTGCGGACAATTTTCAAAAGCACTCGCAAACCGTATTTGCAATTACATTTCCTAATTGCGGACGCATAAATTGTGACATAATGCAAATGCAAATCGTGTATTACCGTTTGCATTTTCGTTTACACAAATGTACAGTCCATCCATCCATCTTCTATACCACTTATCCTTTTCAGGGTCACGGGGAACCTGGAGCCTATCCCAGGGAGCATCAGGCACAAGGCAGGGTGCCAATCCATCGCAGGGCACGATCACATACACACTCACACACCCATTCATACACTATGGACACTTTAGACATGCCAATCAGCCTACCATGCATGTCTTTGGACTGGGGGAGGAAACCGGAGTACCCGGAGGAAACCCCCGCAGCACGGGGAGAACATGCAAACTCCGCACACACAGGGCCATAGTGGGAATCGAACCCCCGACCCTGGCGGTGTGAGGCAAACATGCTAAGCCACCCTGCGCCCCATGAATGTACAGTGTCTACCAAATTTCAAATGGAAATGCATTTGCAATTGCACTTCCGGTGTCTTACAAGTTATGACCCTGTCGTATCAAAATAACAATAGCAATTACCCCGTTTGCTATTTCACTTCCTCGGGGCCAGGTATGGAGCGTGACAAAATTCAAACCCCTTTGCATTTGCATTTCCGATGCCTTGTAACAGAAACCTGTCAATCAGTGTTGGGGGTGGGAGTATACTATGGGGCGTGTTTGTATTTGGAAGTGATGTCAGTCACCGTCGACTACATTTCAGCTATAGCTAACTGGCAATAATAAAGCATGGGGGGTTTAAAGTTTTTGTTGGGATGTAATTTTAACTGTAACAAATGGCCGATAAAACTAGCCAGTTTCCACAAGCAAGCATTGCAGCAAAAATAGACTCAACGTCGAAACGATCGCGACACTGCTGCTTCTGCTCTGCTCCTGCTAGGCGCTGCCTGACGCCTCGGCGTGCGGTGTGAATACTCTAACCTGTTAACATGGGCGCTGAAAAATATACACGCTGCTTCTGCTCTGCTCACACATCCAGTGTGGAACAGGCCTTAGGCTCATGGGAGTTGGCTTTTAAACACGACTTTTCACCTCACGGATGCATTGTGTAGAATAAGCAGCATGTTTTGCATAGAAACAGGACCTTATTTAACAAAAAATGCGTGGTGAAGAATATCATTTTCCTTTCAAATTTTGGATTCACTCAGTTAGAATTTTTTTTTTTTTTTTTTACCAAAGAAAAGAATGTTGATGTGACACGTGTTGAGTTTTCAAAGTTAATTAGTGGCATATTACTTCACCTTCTTCATCTTCTCAAATCCTCAACACAATATACACTGCTAAAGGAATAACCACCTCGTCTGATAATTATGGGAGTGTATTTCTTTGATTGCAAGCGCAACAATAAACTTATTAGAAAAACTTTATGTGAGCAGTGTTGCTCCGAATTCTCTGGTTTTATGGCGACAGATTTACCCTTTGTTATCTTAAATAAAACATTGGCCATGTGTGTGCACGAGATTCAAGGCTTTAACCCTGAGGCTAACGCAGTCTCTAATAAGAAAGTACAATGTGCAAGCAATAGGGAGATAGAAATACGTGTGCAGCTGAAGGCAAAAAAAAAAAAAAAAAAATGGCACAGTCTTTTGTGTGTGATATAAAAAAAAAAAAGATTTCCTTTTGGTTACTGAGGTTAAGATAAGCGTTAGTTATGTGTAGGTATAGTATTAATTAGGAGTATTGATTGGAAGGTGCTCAAACTAATTAAACAGATCATTCATTAACAACAATTAATGGTCTCATAAAAAGAAAAAACCACAAAGGTAGTTACTCTTATACACACAAATGCCAACTCTCTATATACAAAAGGGGTTGAAAGTGGTTTTAGAATTTGCTCACGTAAAATAAATTTGTAAAAGTAAAAGAAAAAGTAATGACTGAAATGGAACTGACTTTTCTCATTATCCATTGGAATAGTTTTTCTTCCCTCTCTGCGTTCATATGTGGTACCTCTGTCCTTACCTCTCCCTATGTCCTCAGGCAATTCTACCTTCATTACTTATCAGTTTTTAAAATCCACATATAGCCTAACTGTATATCGATCTTTGTATTCTGAAAAGTTAAGTTCATTACCAGTTAAACTGCTGTATTTTTACTAAAGACTGCAACATTGTCTTGTATTCTTAAAGGGCCATATTCAGAGGTGAGTGAGGACAGTGAAGATTGAAAAGTGTGCACAGTGAGTTTTTAATACTGAAATTGCACGCCTTGGTATTCAGACCTCAAATGTAACTGTAATGTAACATATTATGGCATTTCAAGCATTATATATATGTATATAATAGTACTTTTTATTTAATGTGTTGTATTGATCCTTTAAAGTTGGTAAAAAGGACATTATGTTATACAAAGGATTTAGGATCAGATGGCATCAGAATTTAAGACTCTGCTTATGTGGAGGGTCAAATGCATTTTTTAAAATTACAATTATGAATACATTTAAAGTGTTCTGCAAACATAGCAGATGAGGCCTTGGTCAGCGTATCCCTCAAACTGTTGGCATATTTATTTTATTGTATAGCACATTGAATTAACCAAAACATTTTCATTATGTTCTTAATTCGAGAATCAAAATAGCGTGTTAAAAGTGCGATAAAATAGATTATATACCTCAAACATATTAAGATTTCGTGAACACAATTTCTCAAGAAACAGATTACCTGAAGCAGGCATTTTACATTAAACTGCAAATTTGACCACGCTCCAATAGCTGCACCACTCAACAAGTGGCTAAGTGAGTATAAAATGCATTTTAATTGCAGGGACAGCTACAGTTCCATCCCCTTTCATGTGTCAGATGTTAGCCTGCTGCCAGACAAAAAAACTCCCAGCATTTAAAAAAAATTATTTACAACCCCAGTTCTGAAAAAGTTGGGACAGTATGGAAAATGCAAAAAAAAAATTTGAAAATTCAATTCACCCTGTACTATATTGGAAACACATTGTTAACACATTATTTGATGTTTTACTTTGTGAATTTAATTTATTTTGGAAAATATACACTCGTGTAAATCTGATGAATGCAACACTCTGTGTAACATCACCTTTTCTTTTAATGACACTTATTATGCATTTGGGCGCTGAGTGAAGACACCAGTTGGTTAAGTTTAGCAACTAGAATTTTCCCCCATTCATCCATTATGCATTTCTTCAGCTGCACAACTGTACGAGGCCGTCGTTGCTTTATATTGAACTTCATAATGTGCCACACGTTCTCAATCGGAGACAGGTCAGGACTGCAGGGAGGCCATGCTAGCACCCGCACTCTCTGTTTACGCAACCACGCACTTATAATCTGGACAGAATGTGGTTCTGTGTTGTCCTGTTTTGGATGGCAGCATATGTTGCTCCAAAATGTGTACATGTCTTTCTGCATTAATGATGCCTTCACAGATGTGCAAGTTACCCATGCCATGGGCACTGACACACCCCTATACCATGACAGATGCTGAATTTTGGACTTGACGCTGATAACAGCTTGGATGGTCCTTTTCCTCTTTCGGAGAACACGACGGCTGTTTTGTCAAAAAAACTATGGGAAATGTCGACTCTTCGAACCACAAACACGATTCCACTGTGCTATTGTCCATCTCAGATGAGACCGAGCCCAGAGAAGTCGATGGTAATTCGGGACAGTGTTGATGTAGGGCTTCTACTTTGCATAGTAAAGCCTTAACTTGCATCTGTGTATACAACGGCGAATGGTGTCGATTGACAAACGTTTATCAAAGTATTTCCCAAGCCCATGTCAGGATATCCTTTACAGACTTGGTTTTCAGCCTTGCCCTTTACACACCAAGATTTTATCGTGTACTATAGAAGGTGAAATGCCAAAAATCGTACCGATTTGTCTTTGGGGAATATTGTTCTCAAAGTGTTGGATTATTCGCTCACGCATCTGTTGGCAGATTGGCGAGCCTCGACCCATCCTTGCTCTTTTGAGGACTAGGCCTTTTTTGGAGGTTCCTTATATACTATAATTAGATGATTGCCTCACCTGTTTCACATCACCTTCTTATTTCAACTCATCACATCGCTATTAGTCCTAAATTGCCCCTGTCTTAACTTTTTTGGAACGAGTTACATGCATCAATATCAAAATAAACATTTATCTTCAAAATACTATGCAGTTGATCAAAAGGTAAAACATCAAATACCTTGTCTTTACACGTTTTTTGTTTGAATACAAGTCAAAATTACATTTACAAATCACTCCTCTTTGTTTTTATTATCATTTTCCATACCGTCCCAGTATTTGTGGGGTTGTAAATGGGCACATAAAAATCACAAAAGAACAATTTGTTTGCTTACAAAAAGAGCAGAACCAGCCACACCTTTTAATATGTTTTTAAAATTTTTTTGTTGTCATTTATTTTTTGTACGTGTAGCTTTTATTCTATTACTTACACATGTGCCGGGATAAAAGGCTAAATAATTGTCCTCTGGGTTCAATATGTTCTTAGTTTAAAGCGATATTTCAGTATTCCTCACATTCATAGAGTGTTTGTGTCCTGCCCATTGTCAGGTACATAAAAAAGTTGGAGAAAACACAAAACCGATTTGTCGATTTGTCTGCAATTGATGAAAATCTTCATCGATGCTCTTCACAAAATGAAGGATAACAAAGGAAAATAATGTCCTTCTTGTCCTTAATGAAAAATCTTCTTTCCCCCTTCTACCAGTACAGTTAACCTGGATTACAAAATACTGGCATCCTGCTGTGCTGCTCCACTGAACAACATTGTACACACCCTCTGCCAAAAACAGGGGAAATAGCTCGTCTCAGATTTTTCCATGTTAACCTCTAAAGTAGATTAAGAGCAAATATCTTTAACTAATTTAATTTCTCTAGGCCCTCACGGTCCTCACTTCTGTGTCAGAGCATGTGGGGACCTTCAATGAAGGTTTTCTCAGCTGTGTAATTTTCAATTGCTCAAATTGTTCACATAGCCAGCTCTCAGTAGATCTAATTAAAAAGAAATGAAAATATGAGTTTGCATACAAAGAGGCCATGTAGCCATGCTGGAGTTGGGGGAAAGATGGTGGGAATTGCACAATGTTGTGTGTTAGCCGTGTCCATCATCATTATCACTTTCCCCCCAAGATATGAGGTCATCTGAGGTCTAAATCAAGTTAACAAACCAAAATAACACAACAGCAAATAACAATTCTCAACATTGAAATGAATATTACAGTTTCCCAAGATAATCTCCACCTACAAGAATTTCAACACATTTTCCTGTACTGTGAAAAGAAAATTGTTCAGGTATTTCTAAATCTGTATAATTGGTCCTTTCAAATATGAGACTGCTGTTCAGTTGTGTTAGCAGCCAGTGTCTGAAATATGTCTACATGACCAAAATATTGTGGTCAAATGTAGACCTCATTACAACTCATTAGATAAGTTCCCTTAATTTGTAAAATTATTTTATCTCCTTCATTGAAAAAGTTGTAAATCAGCAGCTGAGCTAATACTTAAATGGTAAATGCACTTGTCTTTAAATGGTAAAGGCACTTACATAGCGCCTTTTAACCTTAGTGGTTCACGAAGCACTTTGCACTGTGTCTCCTTCACCCCTTCACACTCACACACTGACACAGCAATGGTAGCAGAGCTGCCATGCAAGGCGCTTGCTTGGCATCGGGAGCAACTTGGGGTTCAGTGTGTTCGGCACTTTGGCATGTGGAGTCATGTGGGCCAGGAATCGATCCACTAACCTCATGGTTAGTGGACAACCCGCTCTAGGAAATAGGAAATCTTTCAGTCAGGATTTAGGCTGCATTGCAATATTGAAACAGCATTGGTTAACGTGGTAAATGACTAGAAGAATTTGCAATGTTCATATCTTATCTGACTGAGTATTATCAGCATGTCAATGTTAATGGACGGTTCTCTAAAGTTTGGCATTCCACAAGGTTCTGTTCTAGGCCCACTACTTTTTTCTCTATATTTTCTACCTTTGGGTACAATTATTTATAAACATGTTACTAGATTTCACTGCTATGGTGCACAGCTATATGTTTGAAGTTTAAAGTTGAGAAATGTGAAAAGATCACAACTCTAGGCTTACATTATAAGTGGTTGGTTTACTGGCCATTGGTACAGTGAAATCTGACCAAGTTGTCTGTCGTAATCATACCTACATTCCAGATAGTGTGTATGAAAACTGTTAGGGCACTCCTTAAAGAAAACTAGTCAAATAGGAACACAATGTTTCTTACATACTGAATCTTACATTGGGCACAGAATATATCCATCATCATAATAAAAGTCAAGTACTGTAATAATTTACTTAGGTAAAGTAGTAAAAGAAAACTTTATTTGAACACAATTATCTGAATGATCTGCTTTTTTAAAACACCTTTTTACATATTTTCTCGCTTGCACATATCTCAGCTCTATTTGTGAGCTAGTGAGCAAAAGCAAACACTGGCTTCAGGAACACCTTTCTTAAAATAGCAATCATATACATACTATGTTTTTCACACTTGTTGATCTATTACACAATCATCACAGTGAGTTTACTGGTGTCAACATGGTATTTAAAGAGACAATTTCATAGAGATACACTGAATTATTGATTGACGTACCGTATATCTGTACTTTATACAGTGAAAACGAAAGCTGTATGTGAACACAAAATCTACACTACACTTTTATGAGAATTAATAAATGAATAAAAGTAGGGCTGTGTTTGAGTCACTCATTAAAAAAAGAAAGAAAAAAAACATTTGGCTGGAAAAATGCACATAGAATCACAATACACTTTCTTTAAAACTTGCTATTTATCACCAACCAAAGACCCTGAAGGAAATCCATTACCATGAACATGAAGGATGCATTTACAATGATACATTTATAGCAAGGTACTTTCTGCGTTCATGCATTCACTGTTAGTAACTGCATGGTCAGGAACATGGTGGTTTAAAGTAGGCTACTAGTTTATTTATATTTTGGAAAATAGAACGAATCAAATTTGTTAGAAAGTAGCATGAGGAGGTGAAAAAAACAAACAAACAAACAAACAAACAAAGCTATATGAATGGGATTAAAAGAAACAGTACCATACACATATCTATTTCCTAAAAATAAAACCAAATACAAAAACCTTGTTGTATAGGCCATGTTTACATCCGAATACAGATACAAATATTTGGGGTTCTAAACAGATACAGATAAACAGGTACAGATAGTGGCATTGCGTTGCACCCCTATGTGTAAAGTGAAACTAAAATGTATACTGAAATGTTTTTTAAAATGTCTACAGAAATGTATCCAGTCTTGGTCAGTTTATTTACTATATATATATATATATATATATATATATATATATATATATATATATATATATATAGTATCCTCTATGATTTGTTTTTAACATTCTACTTTTGTGCATGATTACAACATAGCACCATGCACTTATTTTTCTCTTTTAACTCAAAACGCAAGTTTATAGTTCCTCTATAGTTATATAAACTATACACTATAGTTATAGTTCCTCTATAGTTCCTCTATAGTTATAGTCTATAAACTAATATAGTCTATAGTTTCTTGTTTGTGTATAACATGTACCTACCTTTTATAGTTTCACTATTCTTATGGGAGTTTCTTTTGTTTTCTGTTGTGTCTACAGATTTGTTTTTGTGGTTGCGTTTCTGTTTCTCTTGTTTTCTACTGACTTGTTGTGGGGGGTTTTCTTTTCTTCATTTTGTTGATTTGCTTTGAAATTCAGCATTTCTGTAAGGAAGATCTAACTCCTTGTTTATTCAGTCATGATACAAGCTCTCGATTATTTACTGTGCTGAAGCTTTTTCCCTAATCCTTGTTCTCTGAGCACTGCTGTATTCATGACTCCATCTGTGCTGGTTATCTTAAAGATCTTACACGGAGCGACACAGTTTTGACATCGAGCCAATGTGGGCCAGAACTTCTGTTGGACAATTAACTGATTCAGGCAGAAATAACCCAGGTAAAGAAAGACCAAGCAAAACAATACAACAATGTTGCCACAGTTATTACTGACCAAACCACACTGTGAGCAAAATCTGAACTTGATTTGTGGAAACTACTATTGTAATTTCATTTTTTCTTGTTTACTCGTATCAATACAAGTCAGATGTCAGTGTTGTAAGTATGATGAGACTATCTAAGCACTGATAACTCTCGGTTAATGAGCATGATGCTGCTTTCATCTGAACCAGCCGGGTTCTGCGAAAACAAGGACAGCAACACTTTATCAGCAACACATAAAACGTCAAAAATTTTTGCCATACTTGTGCAAACGGATGGTCCATTCAGTTGATGTATGACATCATTTCCTGTCTTTCTGTTTACATGGCCGTGAATTATACCAACCCAGCATGGCCATGTGCCCGGTGATCGGGTCACCATTGTGATGCTCCTGATCTCCATAACTTCGGTTGTGGTGTAGAGGGTCCATATCGGCATATTCAGGCCTGATGTGCATCTTGGAAATGATGTTGGTGGCTCTCTCCATGTTCCTGTCCATGGAGGAGCCTGGCTGCAGACTATGGACCTCTACCACAGAGCGCAGTGAGCGTGACTGAACTGGAGGAGACACACACAAGCAGGAATCTACTTTAGTGAATTAATACTCAACTTATAAACTTTGTTAAGTGCTTCTGCATCAAATCTGCTCAATATTCAGTCCAGAGAGTCCCAATTATGGAACTGGAACATGCCATTTCACATATCAGGTCCATATCACCTACTGAGCACCTGAAAGAAGTAATCAAATCCTCAGTGATTAGCTGGAATGGGATGAGTCTTGCTGGAATTGGTAGAAGTGCTCGGGGGACCTCGAGACTGTGAAAGGAGCCACTGGGTCAAACCACAAATCAGGATTCATTTATATACCGGACATCGACTTTTGGGCATAAATCATCAGCCCAGACTTTGACATTGAAATTAGAAATATGTTCAAATGAAATACTGGAAAAAGTATTGGCTGTAAGTACAAGGAAAAAGTTTCAAGTTAAAGTGGAATAGCTCTTAAAAATATATAGAACCTTGCTTGAAATTGTATCAGGTTACCAATTACCAAAAAGATATTGATGGGGCTCAACAAAAGATGGGTAGTTTGTCTGTCTCAAAAGTCTTTGTAGATGTACTGCACCAGGTTAATGAAGCTGATTGGGATTCTGAAGGCATAGATCTGGCTGCTCACGCTAATGTGAACAATGATTAAACAAAAGCAAAGTAGAAGATCAAGCACATGTCAGGAGCAAAGGCAGTTAAAGTCACATGAAACAAGCTGCAAGCTGTACTGCATAATCAGATATGGTAAACCAGCACGAGTTCAATTATGAAAACTGATTTAAATTCCCTCTTCAAATAGGATCTACTTGAGAAAAATACTGCAATTATACCAAATTAGAGGAAAATTTTTTATTCCATTTCACTTTATTTCTGGGTCATTCAGAGGTGGACAAATCATAAATTAATTAGTTAGGCCATTGGGTATGTGAAAGCTGACCAGTCCCATGTTTTGGTTGCCCAGAAAGCTGACCTGGAAAAAAGTTATGTTCACCCCTGGCCATTATTAATGCATATGATCATTGATCAGTACTTATATGTTTGTTGATGAAATTATTATTTTCTAAAATGTTGTAATATGTCTTTGGTGTGAGGTCAGAAATCATTGGATGGGGGGTGGGGGGTCAAATCCCTAATGCTCAGCTTTATGCTTGTCTTACATTCTGTCCAACTGTTAGTCAAAGAAATGTTTACACATGAATACAACTAATGATATGTGAGGCAGCCTGAGAAAACCCGTCTGATGTCACTGTAGTTGATTTCTGTAACAATAGACCAAAAATTGGTCAAATTTTGTTCTGAATGATATTTTCTTTATTTCACCAAACTGACATGGAAATATTTTTATTTTCTTTTATGTTTTGCCTTAGCAAAGGTCACACTGGGATTGCAAGGAGCCAGTTTACCAACACTGTATTGACACATGCTCAATTCAGTTTATAATCAGACATCAGCTCTCAAAATGTCACAGATGTTCCTGCACCATAAATGGAAAGAAATCTTTAAATGAAATTTCCCCGTTTTCACTTACAAGGAAAACCGGACTTTAAAATCCTAGAACTTTACTTCTGGTTGAGAACGAGAGATACATATTTCAGCTCAAGAAAGTTTGTAGTTTTCAGAACTATATCTAGTCCAAAATGTAAAAATTTCACCATGTGAAGGATTTTCCCAGGCCACTATGCGTATCTGATGCTTTTCAAACTTTCAGTACACTAAGACACACACCTTTGGCTGTGCTAAAGTCTGCTGGATCAGCGGTCCTGCTGTGGGACAGTGGTTGGAATCTGGGGAACAGGATGAGAGAGAAAGACAGCAGTAGCACCTGGAAGAAAGTCAGATCAAGAGATTTAATAACATTATTATCTTTTATCCCTGCAGCCTTTATCACTTTTTCATCATCTGCATCTAGCATGTGGATTATAGTATCTTTACGCTTGTCCTATTCTTCTTTGTAGTTAGACACATACACATTGTGCTTGTTTCATGTATGTCATGTAGTCTATTTTTAATCCACTGTTTTGTCTTGCTGCCATAATATGTTCCACTATATTCGTATATTGATTGGACATAAAAAAAATAAATAAATAAATAAAAAAATACAGTGGGCAACTTAAATTTGCATTTTGATAAAACTTGCATAAAACCATTCAGTTTTATTATTTTGCGAACATGAAATCCTTGTTGTTTCATCCCACAAGTTAATTTGTCTCGGGACCTAATTGATTTTTAAAGTCTAAGAACAAAAAATGTTCTCCATCCACTATGTAATGCACGTCAGTTCTGCAAAGTTCAGGCAGGGCTTTTGTATGTGGGTTCATCTTATTTTCGAATCGGTCTTTCCACACCACTTATAAATTATTCATTTATCATATCAAGCAGCTTGAATACAGGAGGATAATGAGGCCTTTACTCTTGTACTCATTAATAAACTTCACATCTGCTGCATGATGCCTCTACGGAGTAGGATGAAGTCAGAACTGCAGTGCAGTGTCTGGCATACATGAGCATCCCCTGCATTATACCGATTTCAGACCTCAAGGCAGAATGAATGGCATGTTTCAAAATCACCACAGTGGATGTGTCAAGTTTCTAGCATCAAAATGGCTGAAATGTGAACGGATACTCCTTTTTCAATCTGACGTTTATCTACTGCATTTGTAGAGTATGTATATGTGATTACAACAGAAAAGAATTGTGACACCTTTCTTTGTACTGAGGAAAGAGCAGAAAGCATATTGAAAAATGATAGTGTTATACTGTAAAAAAAAAAGTATGTGTTGACACTCCAACAACTAGCCATAGAATTCTAGTATATGTGGGTTTCGAGTAAATGTGCAGTGTTATGCAATATGTAAATTAGCAAATATGTGGCAGCGTGGGAAAACCCATCGGATGCCACTACTAGCTAAATCAATTACGTTTTATTGACAATAATAAACTTTGTTTACTTTGTGTCAATATATTTTACCAACCCAACATAGAAATGTTTGTATTTAGGCTACTTTATAACCTTCCCTTTGCGTCTGCCTGCAAAGATCACATTGGATAAGAAGAAGGTTTAACAAATGCGGTCAGTCTGCTAGGAAAAGTGTGCTTTTCTCACACAATGAATGTCACGATTTGATCAAATGATCGGATAAGTTTAGTTTGTAATCAGATGCAGGCTCCATCACACCATCATCAAAACAGAGAAGAGTGCAAAATGTTTCAATTAATAAATAGGCTTTACTAAGAAGAAAATTAGCCAACAGAACAGATCTGAATGAAAGAGTCAGTGATTATTTCTCCAGTGATGTTAGCGTGAACATAGAGCAGTCGAGTGAAGAGAGAAACTGAGGCTTGATGTTAAATGTTGTGAGTGGAATTCAAATGGACTCTTTGTGTACAATTTTCTCCTGCATCCTGTTCTTTTCTCAATTCAGGGAAACCTTCAGTGTGATTTCTGTCTGATGTCAATGACATTTTCATCTCCTTGGTCACATTACTCACCAGGATACACGTGCCAGTCTGAGCAGGTTTATTAGAGCTGTTCATGAACAGGGCTTGCAGCCTACGTAACTGATCCATTAGAGACCTGAGAGGAACAGAGAGTGAGAGGGAAAGAGAGAGAGAGAAAAGCTTGTCTCAGTGGTGTAATATTGGGAAAGAACTACTTCAGTTATCACCTATGTGGCTTTGTGTCTTCGGCCTGTTTTAGTATCAGTACTGATTGAATGGACTGGAATAATCAGGGAATCATTTCTATTTTAAAAAGGTTTTTTCTTAAATTGATATTTTCCAAATACTTCTGTAGTGACGTGAATTGCTGACGTACATGTGATGGTGAATTTTAGGACATATTCTCACACCAGAGCTCCTCTATATCCAGAAATTTCCTAAGGCAGCAACAATATGTTTCAAAGACACCTTTAAAAAATACAACACCTTCCACCAGCCTGAATAACTCACCATGGAGGAAATAGAGATGTAAAGATGTGACTCGTATCTATCCACCACTAACTGTCCTTACTACACTTTTATTAAGTGTTTAAAAGATTTCACATGATCAGTAATGTCCTTTATTATTTACAGTATGTTTTGCTAGCTAGTGTACCGGATCATTGGTGGCTAGTGGAGATATTAGGTGCAAGGGCTAAACACCTAATCTATCAATAGCTGATTAGATGAAATAATTAGGGTTGAGCAATGCTTAGATCACAAGGTTTCATTGATGGCATAATAACAATAATAATGACGATGATGATGATGATGTGGGGGAAAACTATCATACACACATACACTTAAAGACAGATTAAAGGCAACTGCATTTGGAATTTCACAGTGTTAGCACTGACCTGCCATCACAAAACCTAAACAGTGTCTTAATCTACGGTCACTTTAGTCTTCTTTGTAATTTGGCGAGGACTGACCACTGCGGTCACTATTTACGAAGGGTGCTTGGACCCCTCAGCTCGCCACTGCGGCTATATTTACGGTGTTGCTTATCATGGATTAAGATACAATTTGATGTATTCATTCTCTTTCATTAACAAAAGTCATGAGAATCACCCATGAGATTAATTATTTATGATACATGAGCAGTGTTATTATTAATGCAATTTTGGTGAATGATCTTATATATATATGTATGATATTAGTACATGGTGTAGATTGTTGATGAGTGAGGAGCTTTACATGTTGGTTTTCTCCAGCTGAATCACTTTCTTCTGCAACTCCATATTCTGGGCACTGCAAACAGCCATTCTGAGTAATACATTATATCACCCATTAATAACTTACACATTTATAGCAGGAACACACACACACAGACACACACACATGAAGACAGTTAATGAGTCATATCCAGTACATATTGAGTTTCTCTGCTACGTTTATTTCACTCACCGTGAGAGCTATCACACATGAACAGACATGCTGAAGAGCGTGAGGCTAAGACATTATAACGCCACTCCTAATGCACACCACACACTACACTTCTGAATGCCAGACAGGCCGCAGGAGGTCAAATAAATCAGATAAAGCCTTTCTGACATGTATAAAGCCTGGCTTAATTATGGACAGATATTCTTCCAGCTGGTTCTCACCCAGACACACCTTTTCATAGCCATTCATGCTTTGTTTTCAAGGTCTTTTTTATTTTCACACTTTTAAGGTTTTCTTTGCATTGCGAGAAAGAACAAGAGACCGTACCTCCCTTCTAGGCCATCAAGGTACACTTTCTTCTTCTTTCTGCTCTCCTGTGCAGACTGCTTGTTGCGAATCTTTCTGCGAATCTTTTTCAGGATCTTCTCTTCACACTAATGAAAGGACAGTTTCATTAGTGTGAATTAAGCAGCACTAGACTTAAGTAAATGTACCACGTAGCTTTTGTTAATATTTCAGACAGGATAAAAGAAAACTTTCCTGAATCCATCAGAGAATATCTGCCAATATGATGGATTACATATATCTAATATCTAATGCCCAGGACTAAAAACTTCCCAACCCCAATGTCTTAGCTGGTAATTACTGTGTTGTTAAAGTCATTGCTATTGCAATTGTATTTTTATTTATTTATTTGCTTCTAATTAGTTTTCCCCTAAGCTGAATCACATGTATTAGCATATGCGTGGATGTGCGTAGCTATGAATACATCAACGTGATTGATGTCATGTGTTTGTGTGTTTGTGTTTGCATTTTGAAGAGAGTGAGAGGAATAAATTATGGCTTAATGGCTTTTTGTAATGTGTTGAATGCTTTCCTGGTCACATTCTCCTATCTGTGTATTTATGAGAGTTTTATAACCTCAGAGCCTTTTAAATTAGTTATATATGTGAACACAGTGTTATGTGTGTGTGTGTGTGTGTGTGTGTGTCCAGGTAAAAGATCACTAAAGAGCACTAAACTTAGTGAAAGCAAAGTAATAGCATTTGGAATGATTACATATTTAAATTACGTAGGTAGATTTGTTAACTACTGTGTTACCTTGGTGAGGGGAAACTGGTTGGGTAGAGACACTCCTTCCTTGGCTAAAAGTTTCTTCTCATCATCATTAAGAACGAGTTCCTGCAGCAAGTTCTGAGAGGGTTGCTTGGGCTGTACAATACAGACACAGATAACAAATTGCCTTCGTTCAAGCACACACAGCGCTTTAAAGTTTACTTTCTTTTGTTGCATGTGTGTCATATGACTTGGTTCTTAGATATATGAATTTTCAGTTATCATTTAGTCAGCTTTTAGGAAAGCATCATTCCTCTCCTGGGTGCAACAGATGTGATGTATACTTAGTTCACAATTATTGCACAAAATGCTATTAATAAGTAGTTTACAGTATTTCACTGTTTACTATTAACTATTATACCAAAGCCCTGTTGAATTCTTGATTCTGATTAGTCAGAAAGTGTTATTTAATTTTCTATAGTAACAACTTACACTGGGACTCGAATGTTATGACGGACGATTGATATGGTGTAGTTTTCTGTGAGGAGATATTTTATTTACCATTTCTGGAAGGAGCCTCCAGTGTCAGAAGTAATGTGCTTCCTTTAATTGTTCTGCATTGTAAAACCGGATAGTTCATTTAACTCAAAAAATTTGAGGAAACTAATTACCTCAAAATTTTTAAGTTGATAAATCAATTTCTTTAAGCCAAATACACTTAAATATAACAAAAATTGAACTTTAAAATGATTTTTTTTTGTCATATTTAAGTGTATTTGGCTTAAAGAAATTGATTTATCAGCTTAAAAATTGTGAGGTAATTAGTTTCCTCAAATTTTTTGAGTTAAATGAACTGATCCGGTTTTACAGTGTGACATCAGAAAGCCTTCAGGATGAAGGGCTTTGAGGTTTGTTGGTAACATTTGCAGAGGCTGGCGAAGGAACTACTGTTTATAACTTGTCTAATGGACGTTTCATAACATTAACTGTAACTATGATGGGATAAAAGTATGTCAGGTTATTTGTTAATAAATCGAAAATGTCATCGATGGCAAATTTCTGTGGTATAACAGGAATAAAACACTTAATAATCCACTTTGGTGTGGTAACATTAACTCAGCTTCATGTGGCTTCAGTTATTGAAGTTGATTTATCATGTTTTATTCCTTATTAGCTGTCTCTTTCCGATCAACATAGATTAGAATGCCTTCAACCCGCACTGCTATCACACCTGCTGCATGTACACATACCTATGATCCTTTTCTCTGTAAAAATATGCCAAACTGCAAAACTCCCACTAGTTTCAGCTTTGAAGTGTGCATGACGGTCTCTATGGAAAAGGTGGGATTTGCTGATTTGGAGTAGGAGAGACGCTTTAGTCTTATCTTGTTAAAAATGTTCTGTCACATGCAAAAAAAAAAAACCTGATCTCTCTCGAGCCAGAAAACTTTTACAAGGGCATTCTATTCAATGTACAAACAGCTTGAACACCCACCATCCCCTGAAGTTACTTGAACATCTGCTCTCCTGACAAATGTGGATTTAATTCGGTTAACTTCCCAGTCACTTTTGCTTGCTAGCCTTGTGCTGCTCATTGAACACAGTGTGAATTATGCTCTGTTTATGTACCATGTGCGCACGTTTGCATCGTTTCACTTGGGTGTATTTACAACTCTATATCTTATAGCTAGATATGTAAATTGTGATTGCTGTACACGAACTATTCTCTCTTTGCCGAAGGCTGTCTAGGCCAAACGTTGCAGCGTACAGCCATTATGATAAGATCTGGCCAGAGAGCAGCGAAGAAGCTAAAGTGTCACATCCGAAATGATAACGAATCAAGGTGACATTGAGACAGACAGCTTGTGAGTAACTGGTGTAATGATGACCCCAGCTAACAAGCTTATGTCAGTGTTTTTGAAATTATACGGTAGAAAAGAAGTAATTGTAAGCTGTCATCTGTGTTATAAATTCATTTAACATCCAGTTTAATGGGATTAAAAATGCAGTATGGTTTGACGGAAGGAATTAACTGATTTTTTTTTTTTTTGGAACACTTTACAATAACAGTACATGAATACTCATGCACTAATCCCTGAAATAATACTTACTTACCTGTAAATATGAACTAATGATGCGTTAAGGCATGTACTAACTACCAACTAACGAAGAACTAACCTTAACTACGACGTAAGTCTTATGAAGTCATGCATGAATAACGACCGCCTTAAGTACATGTTAGTACATGTTCGTTAGTTAGTGTATTAATTAAGACATGGGCGTAAACTAAATCAAACCTGCTCTGTAAGAAAGAATATGAATTCAACGTGCATGAATTCAAATTGTTTATATAATTTGCCATATGCGGCTGCGTACACAAACATCGTTGGATGGTGTCGGATGACTTTCATAACTCATCATCAGTTCACAGTGAATATGTGCATATTTACAGTACATGCTCGTGTGTCTGCTGCAGTCCCTCGGCTCGGCGTCCTACTCAGTTGCCTCCTAACTCTCTGCTTCATTAGCATGTGAACCCCATAATAGACATCTTGCTGTTACTCTCTTTCCTTCCCATTGCATTTCAAACGTTATTATAATATACATCACTCAGTGTGCATAGAGTTTGCATGTTCTCCCCATGCTTCTGAGGTTTCCTCAGGGTACTCTGGATTCTTCTCCCAGTCCAAAAGACATGCGTTGTAGGCTGATTGGCATTTCCAAATTGTCTTTATAGTGTGAATGTGTGTGTGATTGTGCCCTGCAATGGATTGGCACCCTGTCCAGAGTATCCCCCGCCTTGTGCCCCGAGTTCAATGGGGGAGAGAGTCCAGGCTGCCCCACGACTCTGTGTAGGATAAACGGTATAGAAAATGGATGGAATGGATATAGTATCTTTATGATTTTAAAGATCACGTTGCATGATGTTTTCATGCAATTCTAACTGTTGGAATTTCTACCACTAGGGTTTTTTCCAGTGTTTTCCAGTATTTCTGTGAGCATACAGAACATAGACTTTCCTGAGTCAGAAAACTTCAAGGAACAGCCTTACCACTGAACAAAGCACTGACACTAGAGATGCTGTGCAAAAGATTCTGGTCATTCTGGTGATGGTCAAACCACCACTGCTTTTAAATTCAAATCAGATATGAATATTTGAAGCATTAAACAGATACCTATAGTGGTATTGTGATACACCCCTATTCTGGGATATAATATATGTATATACAATTGTGCTCATAAATTTACACACCCCTTACAGAATCTGCAATTTTTTTTTTAATAAGAGGGACCATTAAAATTGCATTTTGTTTTTTATTTAGTTCTGCCCTGAATAAGCTATTTCACATAGAAGATGTTTACATATAGTCCAGAAGACTGAATTTACACAAATGAACCAGTTCAAAAGTTTACATATGCTTGATTCTTAATATTGTGTGTTGTTTTTCTGTTTTGTGACAGTTGCTCATGAGTCCCTTGTTCATCTTGAGCAGTTAAACTGCCTACTGTTCTTCAGAAAAATCCTCTAGGTCCTGCATATATTCTTTGCTTTTCCAGCATCTTCTGCATATTTGACCCCTTTCCAGCAGCAGCTATATGATTTTAAGATCCATCTTTTCACACCGAGGACAACTGAGGGACTCGTACACAACTATTACAAAAGGTGCAAACATTCACTGATGCTCAAGAAGGCAGCACGATAAATTAAGAGCCAGGGGGATGTAAACTTTTGAACAGGATGATTTGTGAAAATCATTTACTGGGAAAGATGTAAATATCATATGTAGCTTCGGAATGACAGTACTAAATGAAAAAAAGATCTTTAAACAAAATAATAACAATTTACACCAATCATCCTGTTCAAAAGTTTACACCCCCCTGACTCTTAATGTATGGTGTTGACTTCTCGTGTCTTGTGGACTATATATAAACATCTTTTATGTGAAATAGCTCATTCAGGACAGTACTAAATAAAAAACAAAATGAGATTTTAATGATTCCTCTTTTTTTTTTTAATTATGAAAATTTTGCAGCTTCTGCAAGGGGTGTGTAGATTTATGAGCACAACTGTACCACAGTGCAGGCAGACATGGTTCTCTCAATACAGTTTGTGTTGAGCAACATGAGCACACTCACAGGTTCTCCTAAATTAGAGAGGAGCAGATCCTTCACGCTGAGCTGGACAACTGAAGAGGCATCAGGGCTCGGATCTGCCGCTGGCACACAGTGAGGAACCATTGAACTGCACAAGGACAGACTGGACTCCCAGGCCTCTGTATAGACACACACACACACACACACACACACACACACACACACACACACACACACTCTTGTGAGGACCTTCCACTGACATAATTATTAAGGCAGCTAGTTAATGCTATGCCTTCACATAAACCTAACCCTAATCTTAATCTTGGTAATTAAAAGGAAACATTTTTTCTCCTTTAGATTTTGGAATAAAAGTTGCAGCTTTTGTAAACAAAAAAAGCAGGTTTCTTCATGGTGACCTACCAGATGTCCCCACAAGGTCAAAATTCTCAGATATTCCTAGAATTGTGGGGACATTTGGTACATTTTGATATAAAAACATACTCACACACACACATATAGTTTACCCACACACATATACAAATTTAATGTATGTTCTGTAACGTATAATCTTGTCGAAATGGTCCAATGTGCAAAAAACCTTTTTTTACAGAGCCTTATTTGCTTGGTCATTTCCTGTAAGAACACAAAAAAAGTGACTTCAAATAATACCTGTATTACACTCATTATGTTTGTTTCAATATATAAGAGTTACAAACTGGCATAATGTTATGTTCCCGGAACTTACAAGACATCTCTTATTGTGCTCTCAACACCAGTCATGTGTCTCAACGATTTCATGACTTTTACTTCTGTTTTGATTGATGGAGTGATTCCTGTATTTTCTTTGTACCTTTGCACATAATTGCACAGCACTATACTGTATGATAACAATTTGATGGGAAAATATATTGATAATACCACACTGGTGAGGCAGATCTTACTCATCTCACTCGCCCATTATAATAAACAGGGCAGGGCAGTAGAACAAATAGTTCCGAATTGTGTTAATAATCTGATTGACGTAATAACAAGATTATCATAAAACGCATGTTTATACTTTATGATCATAGATCCATGTACCAGCATTATATTCGTATAACAGCACACTTGTGTTATTCCTTACTCATTTACACTTCACTTGAGTGTTATTGGAATGCTTATTTAATTTCATTTCCAAGAAACTGATTACTTTTTACTCCTTAAATTTCATTTAGACCTTCAGAGCATTCATTACAAATCACAACTGTCTCTTCTTCTCTCATCCAGCCAATGACAGTATGCTCTCTCTCTCGCTCGCGCGCTCTCTCTCTCTCTCTCTCTCTCTCTCTCTCTCTCCCTCTCTCTCTCTCTCCAATTGAATGGGCTCAGTATAATCAAGGTCTCAGCCTTTAAAACCCTACCATCTGCTATGACCTTCACACACTACACAATGTAGTTAGCGCTATACCTATCCATTTCCGTATTTAAAGACAGATAAGTCACCAGACCACATGCAGGAACTTGAGGATGACTGCAGTTAAATATTTCAATCTTCAGAGCAAAGTCTCGTGTAAAACGAGGCGAAATTTGTGAAAGGTGTGTTTCACTAATTTTCTAACATTAACTGGCTATATTTAAGTAAGTTAACGTGTTTTCTAATGTTTGCTAATATACGGTTAGAGTACCATCGATTCCAGTAGCTAACATAACTTGGCTAGTCGGCAAGTTAAATTCTGGCTAATGGTAAATATTGATTATTTACTGTACATGATCTTTTACTTTTGATTAATTCAGTTGCTTAGTTAGATAAGTAATAAAAGTCCATTTTCACATGAAAATATGTCTTGAACATAATTTCCTCTGTTAAAACCATTTACATTTAAAGAGCACTGGATAATTCCACTTTTAATTGAGTACGATTATGACACTTTAACTATACATTTAAGTATAATTTCTTGTACTTTTTTCCACCCCTGAATATTCCTAGCTATTCTTATGCCTGAATGTTTATAAACTGTTCATTTCTTTTTCAGTCACTCGAGATTCTTGGGTATTCTTGTTTCCTCTTGAGTTTTTAGCTCGCAGTTCAGCAGTTCAGCAGTGATTGTGCTGAATTGAGATCAGTAGGTTATAGGTAGTTTCTTTTTTATTCAAAACATGTTATAACTTGCAGAATGCTGTCAAATACAATCCGGCTGTATATTATGTATTATTATTAGCAATTAATTAGAAGAGATAGCATGGCAAGAGGCTAGTTCATAAATGGAGAGCAGTTTGCCCTGCTCTTTTACTACTTTAAATGGTTTATTGAACCAGGGTTTCTTACCCACATCAATGGAAATATCTCGTTCTGCTGAGCTCGAGGCCCATCCCAAGTGCTGTTGTTGTTGGGACTGAGGAGGAGGAAAAACAGGAAGAGGATGGTGGTGCTGAGAGATGAAGAAGGAGTCAAAGAGCAGGTTGGTGGGAGGAGGAGGACTGTCCAAATGGTCTGAGAGGGGATCGTCACTGATGCCACTGTCGCTGGGTGACGGGACCCACAGAGGTGAGCTAGAGCCTGATACACTCTCACATGCATTCAGCAAGGAGTCCAGGAAATGATCAGCTCCATCATCACTGTGGGACAGCAACTGCAGAAACACATGCACACAGAACACAGGGACATAACAGATACACAAAAGTAGGTCAGACTCTCATAATGATCCAAGGCTCTGTTTTCAAAGAGACTTTGTTTTTCCACAGCGCGAGTGGATGGAGGAACACACCACCCACTCAGTTCTCTGTGAATCAAGATGAAGCCTTCTAGTTATTTAAAGGATGACATCACTGCTCCCTAGTTTAAAGCAAAAGGAAGTAGAGGATCAAAACGCAAGCTTTCCATATGGAAGCTTGGCTTGTGCTTCATTTAATAAGAAGTCAGTGAAACTTTTGGTTCAGATGTGTTGTATGCCATTATACTCACACTTTGATCCGGGAATGGCCAGGCTGGGTTAACACGGCCACCCTCAGGCTCTTCAGGAGCCGAGATCTCATCGGCCTGCTCAAACAGGAGATCTAAGAGTTCCATCCCATTGGAGCTCTGAGAGAGACAGGAACAAAGGAAAGTCTTGGAAAATATCTGACTGGATGCTTTAACCAAGCTGTCCATCACTTGGAAATAAAATTTTATCCATCACAGTTATACAACTGCATTTTTTTCCCTTTATTTTATGCACTAACTCACAAACAAGCAACAGAATCCCCACAGAAATGGCATCATTATGTATGCTGTACTCATTTTTCTAAACTAAACAAAAGAATGTGTCATACTTGGATGCCTCACTCTTTTTTTTTTTTACAATTCTTTATACATGATTAAGATTCCACACAAAAAATCAAGCCTGAAGCAAAATTTTCTGAACCTCATCCTATTGTGTATACGGCAAAAATAGACTTATGAGGTGAAAGGTCCTTAAGTAATTGTACTTTAAGTAAGTAATTATACAGTATACTATATTGTACTATATTATATGTTCTATAGTTAAATACTTCTAATTGTACTTTTTATCTGAGTACAGCTGCAAATTAATACAGATGTGCTATATTAGGTCTTCTTTCCCCCTAAAATAAAATCGTTCGATGATCCACTCGACATATGAATTTGGAATGATTGACAGTTACACAGGTGTTGTGAACTCTCAGATATTAACTGACTTGCAGGAAGACCCGCCCCCTTCCCCATCTCACATTAGTAATATCTCGTTTCCCTCGCTTGAAAGGGGAAAAAATTCATTAGATCTAAAATGATGTGTCAAATCTAACACTTTACAAATTATTTTCATGGTAATGATAAGTGATTTTGGTCTTTTTTTTTTATTTTGTTGAAATTGTTTGATCTCCAGATGGTTCAAATATCTTTATATATCTCTATCTATATTTCATTATTATTTCATTATCATTATTTGTATCATAACATGTTGTTGCTAAGTCAGCACCATTAGGATATCTATCATTATGTTGTATGCTGACTAGTGATTTTTTTTTAATGTGATACTGTAGGTAAGAGATAACATATAAGAAAGTGAAATTTATGGAGTATAGGAATAAATAATGGCCAAAGCAAAGAAAAGCATCGAGTAGCATTTAAAATCCATTTTAGGTTTTGCTTCCTCATAACTGTAAGACCTTATGGTAATTGTTTTTAATCTAACCTTTATTCTCCACAACTCATTGGCTATAATTATACAATTCTTATGGTTACCTCAGAGCTTATCTCTTATCTCACTCTGTTCTAGATTATTTTAATTAAAACATTTCCACACAGTGTAGCCTATACACAAAGTCTTTATGCATAAATCCATCATTCATCTTCTTTACTATCAGGAACACTGACTTAGAAATGTGATTAATTTTTTTTTTTTAAACTAATCTACATTATAGGTGTCCTGTTGTAAGAAAATCAGACACATCTGACAATGAGCAATGAGTATTATCTGTGGTATGAAACATCTTATGGCAGGCATGTATTATAACATCTGTTATAAAGCATACTTAGAACACACATATTGACATAAGCTGTGAGAGAGTAAGGTTGATTCCTAAAGTATGCACACCCTCATTTCAAAATTATAATATAGCTTTCTAGTTTTAAATGTTCTACCAACAGAACACATTTTATTAAAACAATTTTTTATTTGATTCAAGTTGACATTATTTATGGGCTTGTTTTTGAGTTACTAAGGCTTGGATTAAACCCAAGGGATCAGTCGAATAAGCTAATTTACTATAAATACATGTTTAAAAAAACCAAGATTAATATCATAAATTATGGTAGGCTGTGATATCCATTGCTTTTAACCCAACTAAATTTGCAAACAATAATCACACCCCCCATTTTGAGAACCACAGATCTAGACATTCCTTCATTTTTAAAAATTTTTAATACATAAATAAATAAAATAATAATATGGAAACAATCCATACAGCATTCCTGAAAATAATCTAAATGTCAACTTTTATTCCACTTTCTTTTACTTTTAAGAGCTTTTCAGGCCTCTGGCTGTTGCAAAGTGTTCCATCTAGCGCAGACGAGGCTCACATATTATACACTTTTCATCTGAAGGGATCCTGGCAAAGAGCGTCTGATCGCAAAATCCCATAAATATAAACAAGAAACTGCAAACATACAATGGAATCTTGCTGAAAGTAGATTTAAAAGATTATTTCTCACCATTGTCTTGTAGATTTTATATATATATATATATATATATATATATACAGTGAGGGAAAAAAGTATTTGATCCCCTGCTGATTTTGTATGTTTACCCACTGACAAAGAAATGATCAGTCTATAACTTTAATGGTAGATTTATTTGAACAGTGAGAGACAGAATAACAACAAAAAAATCCAGAAAAACGCACATCAAAAATGTTATAAATTGATTTGCATTTTAATGAGGGAAATAAGTATTTGACCCCTCTGCAAAACATGACTTAGTACTTGGTTTAAAAACCCTTGTTGGCAATCACAGAGGTCAGACGTTTCTTGTAGTTGGCCACCAGGTTTGCACACATCTCAGGAGGGATTTTGTCCCACTCCTCTTTGCAGATCTTCTCCAAATCATTAAGGTTTCGAGGCTGACGTTTGGCAACTCGAACCTTCAGCTCTCTCCACAGATTTTCTATGGAATTAAGGTCTGGAGACTGGCTAGGCCACTCCAGGACCTTAATGTGCTTCTTCTTGAGCCACTCCTTTGTTGCCTTGGCCATGTGTTTTGGGTCATTGTCATGCTGGAATATCCATCCACGACCCATTTTCAATGCCCTGTCTGAGGGAAAGAGGTTTTCACCCAAGATTTGACGGTACATGGCCCCGTCCATCGTCCCTTTGATGCGGTGAAGTTGTCCTGTCCCCTTAGCAGAAAAAAAACCCCAAAGCATAATGTTTCCACCTCCATGTTTGACGGTGGGGATGGTGTTCCAGGGGTCATAGGCAGCATTCCTCCTCCTCCAAACACGGCGAGTTGAGTTGATGCCAAAGAGCTCCATTTTGGTCTCATCTGACCTCAACGCTTTCACCCAGTTGTCCTCAGAATCATTCAGATGTTCATTGGCAAACTTCAGACGGGGATGTATATGTGTTTTCTTGAGCAGCGGACCTTGCGCGCGCTGCAGGATTTCAGTCCTTCACGGCGTAGTGTGTTACCAATTGTTTTCTTGGTGACTATGGTCCCAGCTGCCTTGAGATCATTGACAAGATCCTCCCGTGTAGTTCTGGGCTGATTCCTCACTGTTCTCATGATCAATGCAACTCCACGAGGTGAGATCTTGCATGGAGCCCCAGGCCGAGGGAGATTGACAGTTCTTTTGTGCTTCTTCCATTTGCGAATAATCGCACCAACTGTTGTCCCCTTCTCACCAAGCTGCTTGGCAATGGTCTTGTAGCCCATTCCAGACTTGTGTAGGTCTACAATCTTGTCCCTGACATCCTTGGAGAGCTCTTTGGTCTTGGCCATGGTGGAGAGTTTGGAATATGACTGATTGATTGCTTCTGTGGACAGGTGTCTTTTATACAGGTAACAAACTGATATTAGGAGCACTCCCTTTAAGAGTGTGCTCCTAATCTCAGCTCGTTACCTGTATAAAAGACACCTGGGAGCCAGAAATCTTTCTGATTGAGAGGGGGTCAAATACTTTTTTCCCTCATTAAAATGCAAATTAATTTATAAAATTTTTGACATGCATTTTTCTGGATTTTTTTGTTGTTATTCTGTCTCTCACTGTTCAAATACAACTACCATTAAAATTATAGACTGATCATTTCTTTGTCAGTGGGCAAACGTACAAAATCAGCAGGGGATCAAATACTTTTTTCCCTCACTGTATATATATATATATATATATATATATATGCTGCAAATTCCATATAATAATACATGCGTAACATGCTGTGGTGATTTGAGGACGGATGTGATTGTGTAACCTTAGAACAGGTGCTGATCGCATTAGGGTCAAATCGCATCCGGACAGGATTCAGACAGGGTTAAACATGGAAGATCCGTAATCGATGTCAAAACACAGGCAAGAACGAAAAAACCAGACAAGGAAACAAGTCTTTGAAAATAGCCTGGTTAAAACATTTCATGGTAAGACTTTGCGACGCTACAAAGAAACAGAGTGGTACACCTGGACACACTAATCGACGGCTAACACAGAACAGGAGAACACATTTGAAAAACATACCAATGGCAGCATGTGGGGCGGAGACGAGAGCAAACCCAAAACAAAGGCACGTGACACGACAAAAACAAACGCACAAGGAGAAGCCGAAGCAAAATAAATCACCTTTTCTCGTCTGCAGCTTGTGCAAAACGCAGCAACGAGATTTTTCCCGTAGATTTTTCCTGAGACATTTCCCCGATTCTGGCATCTCTTCACTGGCTTCCTGTCAAGTTTAGAATTGATTTTAAAATTCGAATTGATGTATACAAAGCTCTTTCTGGATTTTTACACTTCTTCATCTTTACTCTCCTACAATTATCTGTCCCCCGTTGTCGTACTAAGACAAAGGCTGATCGAGCCTTTTCTGTGGTTGGTCCCAAACTTTGGTCTCCCTTTTCATGTGAGGTCCGGTCCAACTTTAGCAATTTTTTAATCTTCTCTTAAAACCTATTTTTATTCTTTGTGTCATAATTTACATTTACATTTATTCATATTTAGCAGAGGCTTTTATCCAAAGCAACTGACAAATGAGGAAATACAAGTAAAGTGATATAACAGGCAGAGAACAATACAAGTAGTGCTACCTTACAAGATTTTTTAATTGAGTGCAAGAAAAGCAAAGTGCGAAGAGTAGAGGTGTACGAGCCAGAGTAGGGTTTTTTGTTTGTTTGTTTGTTATTTTAGGATAATGTGAGGTTGGTGTTTTAGGGGTTAGTTAGGTGTTCACGGAAGAGGTGGGTCTTTAGCGCTTTTTTTAAGATAGTGACAGATTCTGTGGTCCGGATTGAGGTTGGAAGTTCATTCCACCTCTGAGGGACGGTTAATAAATACTGGGTTTATGTTGGGTTTATGTTAAGGTTAGGGTTACGGTCAGTGCTTATGGTTGGGTTTAGGATTAAGATTGGGGTTAGAGTGAATACAAATGATTAGGGTTTAGGGATTAGGGTTAGTGCTAATGGTTTGGTTTAGGATTGGGGTTATGTTAGGATTAGGGTTTAGGATTAAGGTTGGGTTAAGGTTAGGATTGGGGTTAGTGTAATAGAGTGGACAGATTGGATTGATTACTGGCAGGAAGGAATTTCATTATTTCAGGAATGTAAGACAGGTGACAGGGTGCTCATTAAAACTCACAGCGAGCTCGGCCGAAAGAAAAAAGAATGTAGGAGGGAAAAGGCTGCTCGCAATGGCCCGTCACCGCTGTGTCAGTGAGCGATGATGAGGTGCACTGAAAACCACTTTTCTGACATCGACTGCAAGAAGTGCTGATGAATCAGAAAGATGGAGTGAGACTGTCAGCAAAAGGGTCAGGCCAAGGAGAGTCCAAAAGAGAGTGCAATGTCATTGGATGCATAATAAATGATAAATACCTGTGTTTTCCTAATTTCATCAGGGCCCTCCAGGACAACACAGTCCCAGAGGTCCTGTGGGATCCACTGGCACAGAGATAAGTGTCCTCATATCCCTGCAGTACTCTGCTATAGGACATATTTACACCCATGAGGCAGGAGGATAGCGCTGATGGCTGGTTGGAGCTGAAATAATAACCCTGCTCTCCAGGTGACTCATAACAAGGAGTTATGAGTCTTATTGACATAAGCTGTCATGACAACCACTGATAATAACATGACATTCTTATGTCTCTGAATGTAAACTACTCAAGACTACTCATGCAAGTATCAAGTTAAATCATTCATTTAAGCAATTGAAAAATAAATTGCTGTCCATTTCACTTAACATACATAGATTGAAGTAATGTCGTATCAGCGATAAGACACAATGCAGAGAGAGAGACAAAAGTATAGAGAGGGACAGAGTATTACTCAACAATAAAAAAGAAAGGGCCAGAACATTCGTTTCACACCTTTACAGATCTCTTATCTTAAATTACAAGTGCTGATAGATTTCTGATAGCAGAGTATGAGCCCAGGGAGAACAGACTGAAAACCCATAAGTCCAAAATGACACTTTTTCCCTTGTGC
This sequence comes from Ictalurus furcatus, assembly GCF_023375685.1. NCBI lineage: Eukaryota > Metazoa > Chordata > Actinopteri > Siluriformes > Ictaluridae > Ictalurus > Ictalurus furcatus. Next base: position 17,167,779 of record NC_071274.1, read on the forward strand.
ATATACCTCGTACATCATTCTTCTACCCTTAATAGAAACCTGCTCTTTATTTCTGACTGAGAACTGTCAAAGAACACATAGTGCCTTCATGAAAGTGTGATCAAAGATGGCTCAAAGAGGATCGTTCAAATCTCTTGCCACTGCTCTACTGCTCATAGTTTCTATAAGAAGCGTTTTCGGTTTGATCAGTACTACTCATCTGACAAGATGAGGTGGCTGTGATGTCGTTAGTGTGACAGGCCTAACATTTGCACCATGTTCTGCATAGCAGCTGTCACAAATCTCACAGACTGATGTTTTAGGTGTAAAGAAGACATGACAGACATTCTTCTGTCTCTAACACAGATAGATATCTATGCTGTACATTCAAGCGCCAATTCAAAAGTTAGTGTCTTACATACCATTTCAGCAGTTAATGGGTTAGGCTATTGATTGTACAATGCATGATGCACTGACAGAAATGCGGAATGTTCTAAACATCTATGATTTCTGGGAAAAATTTCAACAGATTGCAATGAAACTGAAGGACCTTAGCAGAAGGATTTGCAGTAATATCATATTTCTTACAAGTCCCTCTTATGGACTGTATCTCCAGAAAGAAGATTGTCTCTCTCTGTCAAAAATGAACCAATGTCATAGAGCTCTTGGCCATGATTCTGTTGAAAAGTGGGAATATTTGTTATTGTGCCATTGTTGATATGAGTATTTTTTTTTTTTATCATTTCTCTAGTATCATAATCTAAAGCTAATAATAAACTGTTTTTTAATCATGTTTTTTTTTTTAACAAAGATGTATAATCATTGACGTAGTGAAGCTTTCTCTAAAGTAAATGGTCTGCACTTATATAACGCTTTTACCCAAAGCGCTTTACACTTGCAAGGTGCTAACTTGCCATCGGGAGCAACTTGGGGTTCAGTGTATTGCCCAAGGACACTTCGGTATGTGGAGTCATGTGGGCCGGGAATCGAACCGCCAACCCTATGATTAGTGGACAACCCGCTCTACCACCTGAGTCACAGCCGCCCCAAAGAAATGTATATTAACAAGTCTTGAGTGTCAGAGAGTTGTAATAGTCAGTCATTTTTCCACTTTAGGACAGAGGACTTTGCGCATTCTGATTCCCCTATAACATGACCAGCTGTGTTTTTCTGCCTTATTAACTTCAAGAGAGAGAGAAAAGAGTGGCTGGTGAGGAAATAACTGTTTAACAGGAACTAACTCGTCGTGCAGACGTTCCACAAGATTAAATGTAACTACGAACAGTTAAAATGTACTGTATAATGTGTTGTCCTTCAATTAGTACAAATTTCATAGGTTGACAAAATACTATGGTATATGAGGACATGTTATTATTTGAAAATAATCAATTTCAGCATGGTAATGGACCAAAAGTACATGAGAAACAACGTAAAACGAAAATCATAACACTTTTTCAGTTACAGGATGTATTTATGGCTATAAATGGATAAGACTTTTTGCTCTGGGAATGAATTGGAACATGATATTCCATCCATCCATTTTCTACACCGCTTGTTAGACAGGAAGAGGTGGGTCTTTAGCTGTTTTTTGAAGATAGTGACAGATTCTGCGGTCCGGATTGAGGTTGGAAGTTCATTCCACCACTGAGGGACAGATAGTTTGAAGGTTCTGGAAAGGTCAGGTCCTGGTGAGGGTTGTGGTGGGACATGATATTATTGGTTAATTTATTTTTCAATGCATATTACAAAAAACCAAATCTGATCATTTAGAGGCAGGCAGTGAATTTAGATAGAAGATTATTGCAAAGATTTACATTGTAAGACTTTGTAATTTTGCAATACGTGTCTTTTAATAGATACTGTTGATTGTGCACAATATCATAAAGAACATTAACCAAGAAGATTAAAAAAAAAAAAGGTTAGATTTGATTTCAGGTTGTCTCCAAGGGCATAGCAACAATTTATAGGTTTCCAATCTATAGGTTTATGAGGGTCTGCACCTGAAGACTAGTCACATGAAGGTCACCACATCTTTTCAGCCAAAAGTACACAGTGTTCTGCTTTGCTTTTTGAAATTGAACGTTATCTTCTGCTTAACCAGCATTCTTATGGCATGCATACTGTACTGATTACACTGAGCTCAGATTGCTAACACTTATCTCACGTGAACAATGGTAGCATTTCTGTCTTAGTGCTCAGTTTGCTCAATCAATTTGTTGCAAGCGATAGCAGTCTCAAACAGCCATTTCTAATACAATTTCAAACAAAGGCATCTGGTCAATAAGTCGTTATGTTGTGTTCATGCATTATGGCTTCCTTTTTCTGCAAACACTTTGAATGTATTCCTATGGTAAGACATGTAATGTAATACAAAGAAAATTCTGATTTTGAGCTCAAATTGCTCAAATTTTAAACTTAGTCTCGGATTCTTGATGAAACTGTCATTGCATATTGCTTTATCAGTAAATTCTGTTTTGGATGGAACCATTGCAAGGGTTTAATCCATCTTGGACTGTCTATCAAATGTCTGCTGCCTGACTTGCATTCAATCCCTCCAGGATTTTGCGATTTTGCGATCACAGAAATAAATGCAAAAATCAAGGAAACGCTGCAATATTCGGAGCTTGCAATTGTTCAAATTTACTGCAGATTTTCCAAACATTCGAACATGAGTACAGCTAAAAGCTCACATTTACCAACAGACATCACTGCGGAAGAGCATGCAAAACAATTTTGTGCAATTGCAATTTCACCTATTCAAGTAAAAAAGCACAAAAAAACTCCATTGCAAATTGCATTGCAACTTTTGAACTTTTGCTGCAGCAAAATCAAGCATTTTTGGCTGCAACAATCACAAAAAAGCTCTGCAAAATCCTGTATGGTCTGTCCATTGCAATTGATCCCCACCCTTTATCTTGCACGTGGTCAACCCGCAAAATGGCTCCACATCGCCAAATCACACTGAGCCCGACTGGGTAATGTGGGTCGACCGGTCACCAGAGGTTCGCAACATACCAAGGCCTCTTTCCAGGCCACCCCTGCTTTCATTTTGATTATACCACAGCTCAGAACTCAGCGTCAGAGAATGGGCTGTTTGTATGGAAGAATCATCTCATCAACAAAGTGAACAAAACGTTTTTGGAATGCAGCATTAGATCATTCGTGTAGCTAAATACTGGCACCAACCTGTTACCTATTGTAACAATATTTACAGTACATCAAGGACATTACACTCTATGATGAAACATCTTCTGAGTATATGGCTCTAAAAATGTGTGGCCCCATTCCCATTGCTACCAGTATTAATTTATTGAGCACCATAAATGCAGTATATGAACTCTGCAACTTATTTAGGAATTTTAACATAACATCGGTGTTTGCCTGCTAATGAATTAAATTAGAATCCCTCAATATTCTTACTTACTCACATAGACACACAATGGAGATGATTTGGGAAACTGGGATAAACCGTGTTTATTTCAGTGGTAATTCTTGGTGGAAACCATTTTGGTATTCCTAATCCTCTCCTCATTTCCACATCTTTTCCATCCACTCACCTTGCAAGAAAACTGTTATACCCTTCAATCCTTGTGAAAGCCTTCCCACTTTACTCACGTCACTAGCCTCTCAAAACCTTGTTATACTCTCCTCTTATAGTGCCTATGTTTCTAGCACTTTCAATGCACTGGCTAATCATAACACTTGAATGGTCCCATCCACTTCCACTTTCGATTAATTGTTCCTGAAAGTTGTACTTTGAAATGTGCAGGTAGGTCTCTTCAGTGTTTGTGTTAGAATGCTGGCCTTGGTGTTCAGGCTTATCATGGCTATACATTGAAGTGCAATGATAGATTAAATGCTGTTCATAATTCTTATTGCTCCCATAGTTGTATCTAGTGAGTAAGCTGCTGCACCTTAACCTACGGATAATATTAACTAATAATATTAGTGATAAAGCAGACACACCTATGTAAAAACTGACACAATATGTTTGACATGTATGCTAATAACATTAGCGCTAGCATTGATAAGTGTTTACTGGTTGCAAACATATGTAACTAAGTGCCACATTATCTTGTAAATGTTTCACCTGTGGCAGCTGTGCATGTTGAGTAAGATGAGGCCATTTTTGGCAACCGCCATTTTGAATTCACATAGCGCAAGGGTGAAGCTAATATTACACCTTTATGAGATTTATAAGCATAAGATGGTCTGATTTCAGAGCAAGTGTTCAGTTTCAAAACATTTGCATTTCTAATTCAAATTCAAGTTCTGATTTCTGACCTGCAGGAAACATTGTGAAGCATTTTCAAACCCAGTAACATTTCTCACAAATTATTTGTGTATACTAGAGAGGTCTTGGCTCTAAGAGTGTTTATTCCTTCTATAGTTGGATTTCTGTAACATCACTAGATTGGATTTCTGCACCAACAAAAGACCTGCTGGAGACTTGCCTGTTTAAACATCATTTAAGATGACTGTTTGGGAAAAGTGTGTTCTGCTGTGTAGCAGTTTGAGAATTTGGTCAATAAAATACTGACATGATTAACATTAAACCATGTGAGTACCTTAAATAACGTTAATAGAATTAGATTTGAATTCAGGTCTATAATATATGCAGTAATACCCACCTGAAATAATTAGGTATAATACTGACTATTTGGATTACTCAAATTTTCAAAAGTACCTTTGAAGTAAGCAAACATGTCAAATCTATTGATGAAATAAAAATATGATGTGAGATTTACCACATGTGCATTGCAGATATTACTAACATAGGCTAAACCTTAATCAATAAAACATGGGGTAAAATGTTCCCAGAATAAGTGGCTGCAAATTTCTGCCTCAAGTTCTGGTAAAAAAAAAAAAAAGAAAAAAGAAAAAAAAAAAAGAGAAGAAAAAATCTTTAGTGTATTATAAACACTAGTAAGTCTGAAACTTTCTTCATCAATATAAATAAAGTTTTTAAAGGTGCAATTGGTGCAAAACATTCCTCCTTTCTTCCATCCCATAATCTCCTGTTTCCTCTGAATATTACTTGACTCACTCGGCCGGCTCTGTCCTAAATTCCTTCATCGAGGGCTTTTCATCTGTTACCTCATGCCATATCTACCACTTCATCACAATCTGCTTCTGTTCCTCTGTCCCTTAAAAATGCTGTGGTCACACAAACTTTAGAAAACCTAACCGTCATCCTCTTTACCTGTCAGATCTTTTTCTAACCGTGAAACAGAGTGGCCCCTTAGCAGCATTGTTATCTTGCCACTAACTACTACTCAGTGCCGTTTCACTGCATTGAACCAAGAGTCACTAATGCTCTTCTCTCTGTTCACTTTGTGCCCTCAGTCGCACATTCTTAATTTACACAGGTATGCACATGACACTCAGATTTACCTCAGAGTTTGATTTGGACTTTGATTTTCACTACAAAACAATATTCATTTTCCATTAACATTAATAGAGTCATTTAAGCTGTTAAGCTGTTTTCCACTGGTCATGATCTTGCTATTGTTTTTTATTCTACACTCTACATTAATAACATTTTAGGTCACTTACTAAAAGCCCATTCCTGTTCCCATCCATCATACATGTATCATCTAGAGGCCTACATGTTCCAGCAAAACGCTAAAGGTCTACAAGTTCCTGCTCAAAGTTAGAGGCCTACAAGTTCCTGCTCAAAGTTAGAGGCCTACAAGTTCCTGCTCAAAGTTAGAGGCCTACAAGTTCCTGCTCAAAGTTTGAGGCCTACAAGTTCATGCTCCCTCTTCAGTGATTGAGTGCTGACTATGATATAACCTAACCTAATGCCTAATTTACAGTATATTCCTTATAAAGTAAAATTTCTAGACAATCAGATTTAAACAAAGCTCATGATTCATAATGACACACAGAAGAGGTTGTGATTTCCTCTCTGAGTGTAGGTTCCTCCCAAGGTTTCTTGCTAATTATCTGTAACATTTCTTCATCTCTGTTGAATTGATTCGCTCACTGGGGACATATAAGGCACTAATGCATATAAAGCTGTTAATTTGTTGTGTAAAAATTGCTATGAAATAAAATTATATTGTACTCTATTATCTAGTAGTAATAGTTGTAGTAGATACTGCAGCACATAGAATCAGTAGAGTCAAGGAAAAAAACAATTTATTGTAGCTAGTAATTTTGTAAATAAAGGGATATAATAAATAGCTGGCTAGCATAAACTGACACTCTTTATACAGAAAATCAACACACGCCCACTGCCAGAGGTCGGAGGAATACCACATCAAAATTATTGTTAGAAACTTGCACATCATTTCATTTCATTATCATATTGAATCACAGATTTACAAACCAACCCACATCTGTCAGGACATTATGGTTTCACACACAGATCTTTTTGCCACTTAGAGTAATACCGTATGAATATGGTAAAGCACTGTTTAGGACAGTACATAAAGAACATTAGTCCATAGTAGTAACCTATATATATCCTATATAGGAGAGCGAGAGAGAGACAGACAGAGAGAGAGAGAGAGAGAGAGAGTAAAAACTATTTTATGGAAGTGGACACCAGACATCAACTCCAACTTACTCCTAAGGAATTGAATACCAAATCCAAAGAGTGTGATAAGATTTATGAGAAGAAGAAAAAATACAATACCTTGTCAGAAAGGAGTGCCATGTTCACAGTTTCGGCTCGGTTCATCAAAACTGCGTTTATGTATCCAATGACCAGTTTCTTCAGTTTAGTGCTTTCCTCTGTGTTTTCTTCTGGAACTCTTCAGGTGCTCTATGTACTAGGGTAAAGTCTGAAACACCATATCACTGTGTGATTGACGTAGGGATTCCTCATGCTATTGGTCAAAAGGCTATGACTGACAGGTAACATCACCTTTCAGGCCTTGGTTCATTTGTCAAGAGGAAAGAATACCTTCTTTCTGTTCTTTATTATTGATGCACAGGATTTGTATTTATCAGTGGAGCATGACTAGCTTATCTAACCTGAGCAGATGCAATAAAGAATGATTTCATTTCTCTCAGGAACATTCATTTGCTTGAACCTTGTATAGGTTAGGATATGACATCATTCAGAAGGTGTACATTTACATATTTGCTTTTTATTGTTCTAAACATTCTATGATTCGAATCATTATTTTGTGATTCGGAATCAGAATTGATTTGTATTCGGAATCGAATAATAATTTGATTTGAGGCAAACATGCAGAAAGCATGTGAGCCAGGGACCATGAAACTACATGCCCACCCTGTGTAATTATTTTACCAGTTATTTAGTAAGTTATTATTAATTTGTAAATCATTTTTAAAAATCTTTATGAATTTCATACAGCACCTTACTTCACATGTCTACTACATGTTTTTGTATCTGTTTGATACAAATTGTCTATGCTCGATGTGTGTTATTGTTCATTTGTTAAGTGGACACTACAACATTAACATTCACTACACGTACACTCTGTTAGGTCATGGCTTTTACTGCCTGTGCTGTACTTTTGCCTTGGGTAGGGCTCCTATTAGTCAGAGAGGTCAAAAGGATCAACCCAAACAGCGCAAGCGGGAAATAATCTTATCATTCATTTGTCCGTACTGTTATCATGAACAAGATTAAGACTGCAGGCCTCTAACTTTGCTGCAATTAAACAGTCTACATTCCCTTTATCTTCTCAGTAAAAAGTTGTATAATATACTGTAAGCTTAGTTTCACAATCTCATAAACAAATTATGATATGAGTAACGATAAACCTTTGTTTGAATTGCAGTTTGTCACGTCTAACTACATTTCCCAAACTGCCTCACAGCCTACAAACATGGCCACCACAAACTCCAGTTCCAAACACACATCACCATCTACAGACATGGCCATCTTGGACTCCAACCCCCATCATACACTTTTGCTAACACTTTCTAATAATACATACCTGGACCCGATCACCACTCACCTTTATATAAGCACTCATCTTGCATTTAGTGAACTTGTGAGTTTTACATACAAAGCCTTTTGTTACCATGTTTGTTATCCTGGTCCTGACTGTTTTGCTATAGTTCTTGGTTTTGAGATTCTGCCTGTCCTATTTTTTGCTGTTTGCCAATTGCCTGAATTTTTATCTGTTCTTTGACACTTATTTTTGCCCCACATTCAGGAATTGTTTACCTGCCTGCTTCCTCTAGAAAAAAAAAATTGCCACTGTATCTGTTTCTGCTAGCTTGACATAGTTTTGCATGTTGGTATATAAAAACATTAGTCAGAAACAGTTTATGTATGGAGTGAATAACTAATGTGGTTATTATCATGAACAGAATGACTTTTGAGACAGGAATTGCATTATAGTCATTCATGTACTGTACTTTACTTTACTAACTGCTTTATCCTGGTCAGGGTTGTGGTGGATCTGGAACCAATGTGAGGCTGGCTTTCAGGAGAATGAAGACCATGAAGGCAGCAGGACCAGATGGCATCACAGTCGGGTGGTCCTTAGAGCCTGTGCTGATCAGCTAGCACCGGTGTTCACAGAGATATTCAACCTCTTCTTGGAACAGTCAGTAATCTACGTGCCTCAAGCAGTCCGTCATCATTCCTGTCCCGAAAAACCCCCAGCCCACCTGCCTCAACGACTATTGATCTGTCGCCTTGACATCTGTTGTGATGAAGTGCTTTAAAAGACTGGTCAGAGACTTCATCACCCCTTCACTACCTGACACCATGGATCCACTACAATTTGCATACCGCCCAAATTGCTCCACGGATGATGCCATCACACATCTTCTCTACACTTCTCTCTGCCATCTGAACTCCAGGAAGAGAAATTATGCCAAAATGTTGTTTGTTGACTACAGCTCAGCATTTAACACTATAATTCCCTCCAAACTCACCACCAAGCTGGATGACCTGGGTCTGAGACCATCACTGTTCCAGTGGATCTCCAACTTCCTGAAGGACAGACCACAGGCAGTTAGGGTGGGCAAACATGTCTTCCACCCCCTCACCCTCAGCACTGGAGCCCCCCAAGGATGTGTATTGAGCCCCCTGCTGTACTCCCTGAACACCTATGACTGTTTGGCCTCTTCCAAATCTTCCACCATTATTAAATTCGCTGATGACACCGTTGTGTTGGGCCTAATCTCCGATAATGAAGAGAAGGCCTATTTAGAGGAGATTAAGAGCCTGGAGAACTGGTGCCAGGAGAACAATCTCCTCCTGAATGTCAGCAAGACAAAGGAGCTGGTTGTACACAAAGCAGGAGAGGAGCTACCATCCACTTGAGATCACTGGGACCTCCAGTGGGGCGTGTGGACAGTTTCCGTTACCTTGGTGTCAACATCACACAGGACCTGACATGGTCCTCTCACATCAACATCCTGGTGAAGAAGGCCTGTCAGCGTCTATTCCACCTCAGGTGCTTGAAAGACTTTAAACTGCCCTCTAAGAGGCTCAGGAACTTTTACACCTACACCACTGAGAGCATCCTGACGGGAAACATTACCACCTGGTTTGGGAACAGCACCACGCAGGACAGCTGAGCTCTCCAGAGGGTGGTGTGAACAGCTGAGCATATCATTCACACTGAGCTCCCTGACCTGCAGTCCATCTACAACAAGCGGTCCTGGACCAAGGCCAGGAAGATAATGAAGGACCTCAGCCATCCCAACAATGGACTGTTCTTTCTGTTACTGTCAGGAAAACATTTCTGTTCCCTGAAGGCCGACACAGAGAGAATGAGAAGGAACTTTTTCCCGTAGGCGATTCGGGCCCTCAACCAGGGGAACACCAAGGACTAGAACTGGACTCACACATACAACATCCACTACCTCATCCTGCCTGTTATTACATTTTTTTACATCTTACATTCACTCACATCATATTTTGCACTCCATACAATTTGCACACCTCTTTTGCACATGTACAGTTTTTCTACTCCATTTAATATATAATAATTGTACATTTTTCCTTTTCAGTTTTGTAATTTTATTATTTTACTATATATAATTGTCATTTTTGTATTATATTATATTCTAAATGGTAAATGTTTTCTATTCATATATTCTAGTTTTATTCTCTATTATATTATATATATATATATATATATTTTTTTTTTATTATTCTGTTTTACATATCGTGCAGTCATAAAAAGCATTTCATTGTGTGTCATACTATGTATGGTTATGTGTGTGACAAAATTTGATTTGATTTATTTATATGATTACAGCATACAGTAACTGTCTTCATATTTGTCTGTACAAAATCTACAGATTCTTCTTTGTTTATTAACATAAATACCAGTCTAAATTCCAAGTCTACAGCACGATCCAAATACACAATTGGCAAACACTAGACAAACATTCTGATCCACCAACAGTTAGAGGCAGACAGTAGCCAATGGCTGACTGTCACATAATGCACGGTAGGATGGATGCAATTACAGTTAAAGGCTTTATTAAAAGGGCAGGCAGACAAATCCAAATTGAAAATCAATATCAAAGTCCAAAAACAAGCATGGGTCAGGAGTTCAACTAACAGGCAAAACTAGGCAAAGGCAAAATCCAAAAACACGAGGACAAAAACAAGACCAAATACCATAAGACAGGAACAATGAACAAAGGTTCGGTACGGTAATGGCGGCAACACACAGAAACTCAATAATTCGCCCCAAATAAAGACACACGGGGGTTTAAATAAGCAAACTAATCAAAGGGGGAAACAGAAACCACTGGGGACAATGATGAGACATAAGGGACCAATCAATAACATGACAACGGCGGAGACAGAACATAAACCAAAACAAAAAACAAACGTTAATGTAAACAAAGTCCTAGACAACCCGGAAGTGCACGCTGTCGTGCTGCGGGCAGTTCACGTGTACTGAAAGCTCCGGCATTCAGCATGACTGGATATCCGTTACACTGACCCAAAGGCTTAACAAGTAGAGCAGTCAGAGCTAAAAAAAAAAAAATGCACAGCATAAACAAAGGAAAAGTTTGAACACCTTACCAGTTGTAACGTCTTACATCTTAATTAACATAACTTAATTAACTCACTAGGACTTGTTAATCAGGTCAAGAATTGTCATTAGGAAATGTCAGCTTATGACAGTTCTGTAGCATGATAAATTCTCAGACCCTCAACAACCAAGGGTTTCTCTAAACAGCTGACAGAGGATCTGAAAATCATGTTAATTGATTCTTGCAATGCAGAGAAGGCTATAAAAGATACCAGAGTGCTTTTGGTTCACAGTTTCCACTGTCTGAAATGTCATTAGGAAATAAGGGGAACTGTGGTAGTCAAGGAAGGATCTGAAAGACCAAGAAATCTCTCAGACAGAACTGCTTGTTTTCTGATCAGAAAAGCACAGCAAAACCCCCAAATGACTGCAAGGGCCTGCAGGAAGGTTTAGCTGACACATTAGTGGTACACTGTGATTCTACTGTGCAGCATTGCTTGCACAAACATGATCTGCATGGAAGAGTCCTCAGAAGAAAATTCAGCTTCAAGAAAAACAACATCTAGATAAGCCAGATGCATTTTGGAAACAAGTGCTGTGAACTAATTCAAAAAAAAGGAGCAGCATTTGATGAAAATAATACCTTGCCAACTGTTAAGCATTGGGGGTGGATCAGTGATGCTTTGGGCTTAGTGTGGCAGACACTGGCACTGGAAACATTGTACAGGTAGAATGGAAGACTGAATTCCAGTAATTATCAACAAATTACAGAAGCAAATGTTGCACGATCAGTCAAGAAAGTGAAGCTGTAAAGAGGCTGGCTGTTGCATCAGCGCGATGATTCAAAACATACCTCAAAATCCACCACGAACAAGATCAAGAAATGCAAGCTGAAGCTTTTATGTATACTGGGTATACACTCTAAGGAGCAGGAGTCTCCACTTGTGACAGATCTTGGTTTAATTGTTTGACTTGTTTTAATCATAGGACGTGTGAATTGAACTGAACCCTGTAACATGCTGGTACACTGTAAAACCGGATAAGTTCATTTAACTCAAAAAAATTGAGGAAACTAATTACCTCACAATTTTTAAATTGATAAATCAATTTCTTTGAGTTAAATTTTTGTTATATTTAAGTGTATTTGGCTTAAAGAAATTGATATATCAATTTAAAAATTTTGAGGTAATTAGTTTCCTCAAATTTTTTGAGTTAAATGAACTATCCGGTTTTACAATGTAGACTCTCTGAACCCAGTGGGATTAACAGTATGCTTCAAACATATATCTTTTTTTTTTTTTTTTTTGAAGCAGCAATTTTGTCCAAAACATCACATTTTTCAGGATACTATGCAACTTCTCGGCAGGTTTTACTGCATCACTCTCCCTCTTACAGCCTCAAAAAGGGTTTTCTGCATCCCAGATTCCTACAGTGCTCAATTCAGTGCACAAACTGAAGCTTGGAGGTAATATAGAGGGCCTTTGATTTTTTTTTTTTTTTTTCCGGTTCCCAAAAATCAATTTTTTATACTTTAAACTTCAAAAAAAATGAAAGGTTTCTTCATTTTAACATCGGAACATAGAGAGAGATTTTTGAATAGAATTTCTGAACCGTATGCTTTTGAATTATAGACGTGAAGACCCTAATACACCAATGGGTTTATCATTCTGATCAGTTTTATCATTACAGAAGGCCATGTATCTTTAGTGCACAGCTATAACAACAATAACAACATTATTAGGATAGTGTTATTCCTTGTTGTGTCATAAATGCAATGAACCATGTTGAGTATACTTATTATCACAGAATTATTCTTGTTAGCACTGTATTACCAGTGTTAAGGTTTCATTGAACTATACGGTTTATGATGTAAGAATTACATCTCATATAATGTGGCCATTATATGGCAAGAGAACCTATATTACACATTATTATTGTATAGTGTATGTAATAATAAATAAGAAATAAAGCGCATAGAGTTGTGTTGCTATAGGAAAATAACAACGAGGTGATGTGATACAGCCCAAAGCAGAGTTAATGTTACCACCTCAAATATTTTTTATAACAGCACAGCTTATATTTCATTCATTTTTACACCACAACAATTTGCTGACCATTACATTGTATTAGTAACAAACAACGTGGCATCATTGTTTAAACATATATAGTTACATTTAATGTTTTGGAAAAGTCGTTCCCTTACTTTCTCTTCAAATTCACAAGAAAAAATGGAGTTTGTTGCCGAGAAACAACACACAATATTCTTACAACGTTACCTTTGACTGTTACACAGTTCTGACACTGGAGACTCCTTTCAAAAAATGTTTCTAAAATGAGTCGATACTATAGAAAAGATACCGTATTAAAGTAAGGCCATTAATATAATCCTGTGATATGTATGTTAATGCATTAGAATCTCAAATTAGAGTATTTTAAATGAGACCATGTGCAGGCTGTACACTGTAAAACCGGATAGTTCATTTAACTCAAAAAATTTGAGGAAACTAATTACCTCAAAATTTTTAAGTTGATAAATCAATTTCTTTAAGCCAAATACACTTAAATATAACAAAAATTTAACTCAATCATTGGAATTTTAAATTAATTTTTGTTATATTTAAGTGTATTTGGCTTAAAGAAATTGATTTATCAACTTAAAAATTTTGAGGTAATTAGTTTCCTCAAATTTTTTGAGTTAAACGAACTATCTGGTTTTACAGTGCAGAACAATTAAAGGAAGCACATTACTTCTGACACTGGAGGCTCCTTCCAGAAATGGTAAATAAAATATCTCCTCACAGAAAACTACA